>NC_091454.1:42647039-42947039 GCF_027789765.1 Dendropsophus ebraccatus | reverse complement strand
CGGTGGCGTCCCCCGGCCGAATCTTT
Source organism: Dendropsophus ebraccatus (assembly GCF_027789765.1). Taxonomy (NCBI): domain Eukaryota; kingdom Metazoa; phylum Chordata; class Amphibia; order Anura; family Hylidae; genus Dendropsophus; species Dendropsophus ebraccatus. Next base: position 42,947,013 of record NC_091454.1, on the reverse strand, counting down.
AACTATATCGGCACTCCAGTTAGTTGTCCACCCGGTTTTTAGGCCGTTCGGTCACCTCTTATGTGAGGAACCGCTGACCGGAAGTGCCCGGAACCGGACTTCGGGTTTTACCTGAGGCCGGGGATTTGCCGAGCAAAGTAGGCCACGATTCGGACCGGGTCCGTTCTCCTTCTGGCCTCCTGAGAATGTCCCCCGATGTGGATGGAGGCTGGTGGCTGACGGACACTACGTCTATGGCAGGTTTGTGCGGCTGGGAATCGGGGAAACTGCAATCTGGCCGGGAGCTCCACAGGGACACGTCCTCTCTCCTCTGTGTCTTGGCCACGCCCCCCTAACAACAATATCATTCTGATGCGTCATCTAAAAACAAATTACGATTGATTTAAACAACTCGTACTTCACGTAAACATGCAGCTACGTAAAATTTTATCTATATCAGGCAAGAATAAACAGTGTATGATAATCAACTTACTTGACAGTAGTATTAACAGATCAGGAAGACTTCTGAGCTTGGTCAAATATGGCGTTTTTTTACGCAATATAACACTCTTAAGGTATATTGATGTTTTACCTGATCTTGTATACAGTTATAACCATACTTATCACAATACTATTCGCTGCCGTCCCGTGGATGTGACAAAACATAACTCTTTAAGAATATGGAGAAACATTTATAGCAAAAGTCTGCGTCTTAAACCGTCTTTAAAAATTGGGAATCTTGTACGTAGTTCGTGTGACAAAATCAAAATGTTGAAACCCATTTGTCACACAAACCCGATAACATTGTTTGTTTTTATGCGTGTTGGCAAAAACTTTATAATGAAGTGTCTCATTCTTTCCCCATCATCAGGTGTTATGGTCAGTATGGCAAAGGCAGTCTGACAAGACACGGACAGTGAGCCCTGAGCTGACCCCACCCACTGACCCTGCCTAATTGCCACGGATGGCCCTAAACGGCCCGGACAACCACGGAGTCGGTCCCTACACTAAATAGGTGTGACACACAGAGCACGGACAGACAAACAAAACACAATAAGAGGTGTCAGACAAACCAGGTCAGCAACAGTCGAGCGGCGAAGTACAAAAACAGCAAACAGGAGAATAGTCGAGGTCAGATGCAGAAGGTCCAGAATACAGAGATCAGAGGAACTAAACAGGGAGCTGAGCAGGCGAGTGAACTCTAATAGTCAGCAGGGAAGGGAGAAACTTGCTGCTTTTTATCTGGGATCAGAGACTAAGTCCAGCAGATGATTGGACCAGCCCTGATCCCAGCAGCAAGTTCAGCTGAGAAGATCAAGCAGAGCAGTAACCCCTGCACTGCCAGGAGTCTGCCAGGAAAAGCGGGTGTGGTTGTCAAATACAACATAATTCAGACAGAGTAAAAAGAAAAACACAGACAAGCTCAGGGCTTCCTCGACCGCCCAGCATGGACCGAGGAGCGCAAAGTCATATTCCTAACAGTACCCCCCCTCTTATGAGGGGCCACCGGACCCTCACTCAAAGGACCAGGCTTAGAGGGGTTACGGGTATGAAACTGCCAGATAAGGCGTGAGGCATGTATGTCCTTACTGGCAACCCAAGTATTTTCCTCGGGACCGAATCCTTTCCACTGGACAAGATATTGGACGGAATTTTGAACTTGGCGAGAGTCCAAAGTCTTGTCCACTTCAAACTCCAGCTCACCTTGGATGACCAGAGGAGCAGGGAGGACTGCTGGAAGCACAGGAACTATATATTTTTTTAACAATGATTTATGAAAGACATTGTGAATCCTCATATTATTGGGTAACTGTAGGCGGAAGGACACAGGATTAATGATTTCTGAAATTAGATAAGGACCAATGTATTTGGGTGCTAATTTCCCAGAAGGGACTCTGAGCTTAAGATTTCTCGTGGAGAGCCACACCTTGTCCCCTACCTGATATTCATGGCCAGATATACGTCTTTTATTAGCTTGTATGCTAGACGACCTCTGGGCCTTAGTCAGGCTCTCAAGAGCCTGGGCCCAGACTGTGCACAGTCTTTGATAGATAACTTCAGCTGAAGGATTTACAGACTCTGGAGAGTGAGCCGACAAATACCTGGGATTATATCCATAATTGCAAAAGAAAGGCGACATTTTGGTAGACTGACTCTCTCTATTATTAAGCGCAAACTCTGCTAGAGGCAAATATTTTTTCCATTTATCCTGAGAACACGATACAAAACATCTAAGAAATTGTTCTAAAGATTGGTTTACCCTCTCCGTTTGCCCATTAGACTGGGGGTGAAAGGCAGACGAAAAGGACAACGAAATCCCCAAACGACCACATAGTTCTCTCCAGAATTTGGAGACAAACTGAACTCCCCTGTCAGAGACAATATTTTCAGGAACCCCATGTAAGCTTAGGATATGGTTTATGAACAGCGTGGCCAAGGTACAAGCATTGGGGAGTTTTTTCAACGGAATAAGGTGGCACATTTTGGAGAATCTGTCCACCACCACCCAGATCACTGTTTTCCCTTTGGACAATGGCAAATCTGTGATGAAGTCCATAGCGAGGTGGGTCCAAGGTCTCCTAGGTATAGGAAGAGGGTAGAGGAGGCCCTCTGGTAACCTACGAGGGACCTTGGACCTAGCACAGACCTCACAAGCCTCAAAAAATAATTTTACATCTTGGGACCAAGATGGCCACTAATATTGCCTTGAGAGGAGATACTTGGTACCAGCAATTCCCGGGTGACCAGCCAGAACAGAACAATGAGTTTCCTCAAAGACTCTAAGCCGGAGATTGGGGGGTACAAAGAGTTTTCCCTCCGGAGTATTTTCAGGGGCAAGGGACTGAGACTCTACCACCTGAGTGGCAAGATCAGGTTGAAGGATGGCAAGGACCACCCCAGGCGCAAGTATATTTTCTGGTTCACCTTTGAGGACATTACTGGCATCAAAACTCCGCGATAGGGCATCAGCTTTGACATTTTTAGAACCTGGACGATAGGTTATCTCAAAATCGAAACGAGTAAAGAACAATGCCCACCTCGCCTGACGAGGGGTTAGGCGTTTGGCCTTGTCAAGGTACAATAAGTTTTTGTGGTCAGTTAGTACCCTGACCTTGTGTTTAGCTCCTTCAAGGAAATACCTCCATTCGTCGAATGCCCACTTGATGGCAAGCAATTCCCTGTTACCAATATCATAATTTCCTTCTGCTGGAGAAAATTTCCTGGAGAAGTAAGCTATGGGTCGGAGGTTGGTGAGACTCTCAGGGCCCTGAGAAAGAACCGCACCAACTCCCACCTCTGAAGCATCAACTTCAATAACAAAAGGTTGCTCCAGATCTGGCTGGATTAGCACTGGTGCCTTGGATAAACATCTTTTTAACTGTCCAAATGCCTCTATTGCCTCGGGAGTCCAGTTATCTAGGTCAGCCCCTTTTCTGGTCAGGTCAGTAAGGGGTTTAGCAATTATGGAAAATCCCTTAATAAATTTTCTATAATAGTTGGCAAATCCCAAGAATCTTTGCAAGGCCTTGAGGTTAGTGGGACGTTCCCATTTCTCAATGGCTGCCACTTTGACAGGATCCATACTAAATGAGTTGGGAGAAATTATATACCCCAGAAAAGAGACCTTCTGGATTCCGAATTGGCATTTGGACAGTTTGGCAAACAAGTTATTACTTCTAAGCAAATGCATAACAGTGCGAACATGGTTTACGTGGGAAGACCAATCCGGCGAAAAAATTAGGATATCATCCAAATACACCACCAAGAATTTGCCCAGATGTTCCCTGAATATGTCATTCACAAAATGCTGGAACACTGCAGGGGCATTACTCAGACCAAATGGCATCACCCGATACTCAAAATGTCCCTCAGGGGTATTGAAGGCGGTCTTCCACTCATCCCCCTCCCTTATTCTGATCAGATTGTAGGCCCCACGAAGATCTATTTTGGAGAACCACTGAGCACCCACAATCTGATTAAAGAGATCTGGAATAAGGGGAAGGGGGTGCTGGTTTTTGATAGTGATCTTATTTAGTTCTCGGTAGTCAATACACGGTCTAAGACCACCATCCTTTTTACCAACAAAAAAGAACCCTGCACCCATGGGAGAGCTGGAGGGACGGATGTGACCTTTGCAGAGACTTTCCTGAATGTATTCTCGCATAGCCTCCCTCTCAGGCCTAGACAAATTAAAAATTCTACCTTTAGGGTATTTAGTACCAGGGATCAAATCAATGGAGCAATCATATGGCCTATGAGGTGGCAACACATCAACAGCCTTCTCATCAAATACATCTGAGAAATCAGAAATAAACTCCGGGATCTCCCCCTCCTTGGGGAAGACATCTGCGGCATTCAGCGAAATACAATGAGGAGAGCACTCAGATCCCCATTTTACCAATTCACGAGTGGACTAATCAAAAACAGGATTATGTTTACTCAACCAAGGTAAACCCAGAATAACATCAGTAGATAAATTGTCCATGATTAAAAAGTCAAGCATTTCTTGGTGAATCGACCCAACCCTCCATAGATGGAGTGACATAGCAGACTCTACCCCGGGCCAAAGGGGCAGAATCTGCACCAGTGATGGTTAACGGATTATTGAGCAAAAGCGGACATGCCTCTAAACGTGACCAAAAACCGGAGCTAATGAAATTGGCCCCAGAATCCACATGAGCAAAACCCGAGACCAATTTGTCCCCCAAACAAAGTGAGATAGGTACCAATAATTTATTTTTATGTTCAAGGGATACCTGTGCGCCTGAATGACCCCCTCGATGGTCACTCAGGCGCTGGAGTCTTTCAGCTGGCTGGTCAGGTCTAGCAGGACAGGACCTCACACGATGACCGAGTTTACCACAGTATAGGCAGAGGTTGTGTTGCAGGCGGAAGGCTCGTCGGGTCTTGGCATCTGAGGCTCCAAGCTGCATGGGTTCTTCTTGTGACAGAGGAACAAAAGGAGGAGGCTGAGAAACAGAGTCAATGACAGGAAGAGAACTAGAAGACTCAAAAGTTCCTTTCTCCCTATGTCTGTCTCTGAGTCGCCTGTGAACCCTAATCGCCAAAGTCATTGTTTCTTCTAAGGTGTCGGGGGTAGGGTATACCACTAATAGGTCTTTAAGCTGGTCCGACAACCCCATCCGGAACTGGCACCGCAGTGCGGGGTCATTCCAGCCAGATGACACACACCACTGTCTGAATTCCGCACAGTACTCCTCCACTGACAAGACACGGACAGTGAGCCCTGAGCTGACCCCACCCACTGACCCTGCCTAATTGCCACGGACGGCCCTAAACGGCCCGGACAACCACGGAGTCGGTCCCTACACTAAATAGGTGTGACACACAGAGCACGGACAGACAAACAAAACACAATAAGAGGTGTCAGACAAACCAGGTCAGCAACAGTCGAGCGGCGAAGTACAAAAACAGCAAACAGGAGAATAGTCGAGGTCAGATGCAGAAGGTCCAGAATACAGAGATCAGAGGAACTAAACAGGGAGCTGAGCAGGCGAGTGAACTCTAATAGTCAGCAGGGAAGGGAGAAACTTGCTGCTTTTTATCTGGGATCAGAGACTAAGTCCAGCAGATGATTGGACCAGCCCTGATCCCAGCAGCAAGTTCAGCTGAGAAGATCAAGCAGAGCAGTAACCCCTGCACTGCCAGGAGTCTGCCAGGAAAAGCGTGTGTGGTTGTCAAATACAACATAATTCAGACAGAGTAAAAAGAAAAACACAGACAAGCTCAGCGCTTCCTCGACCGCCCAGCATGGACCGAGGAGCGCAAAGTCATATTCCTAACATCAGGTTTATTGAGGGGCTGCCGCATACATTCATAGATGATGACTTATTTCCACCAGATAAGGTAAATTTGACGGTTGTTGATGACCTAATAGATTGTGCGAGTGAAAATAGCGAAATAGAAAAAGCTTTTACCAAGTATGTTCATCATAGAAATCTAAGTATAGTGTATTTAGTACAGAATATATTTTGTCAAGGGAAAAAAAGCAGAACCATAAATCTGAATACCAAGTACATGGTCCTCTTCAACAATCCTCGTGATAAATTGCAAATCCTAACACTAGCCAGACAAATGTACCCGGGGAAAACACGTTTCTTTTTAGAAGCTTTTGAGGATGCCACGCGTGAGCCTTATGGGCATTTGCTAGTAGATTTAAGAGCAAATACCCCCAATCAACTACGCTTAAGGTCCGGTTTCTTTCCACCGGCCTTGCCTGCTGTCTATATTCAAAAGAAAAGTAGCTCAAAAAAGTAAGCTTATGAGAGTGTTGGGCATTCCACGCACTGTACATAGCGCTGACAAGATGTCAGAGAAATTACGGTGTAATTGGGCCCTCTTAAAAACTCTAGTGAAGGTTACACCTTCTGTTAGAAAATCTATTTTGCGCAGTGCCAGTGATGATTTAATATCGGCCATAAGTGAAATTGCTCTAAACATCTTAAAAGACAGGATTCCTCTAAAAGAACGGCAGAAAAAAATACTCAAGAAGTGGCGAAGAGCTATAAGAAAGCTAAGCGATATAGCTTTGTCCATAAAGAAAAAGAAGCGCTTAGTGATCCAAACAGGAGGGTTCATAGGTCCGCACCAGCAACTAACATACGACAAAGTGTAATCCAGCGGCTTGATGAGGAGATTAGCGCTATTTTACACAGGACTGATTTGCCTGATGACGTAAAAATAAAAAAATACAATGACAATGAATACTACAAAGATACTTGAATCATGCTAAACAGGATGCAAAAGATCTAGCAATTTTTAACGTTATTGCGCCGCAGGATCCTGGTCATCAACAGCTGCCAAATACAAGCTCTGATAAAAGCGCCGCTGTGTTTGAAATTGTAAATAATGTAAATCCACGCTTTAAAAGAAATGCTGAACTTTTGTTGAACAGACTGTCCCAGAACAGCGATATTACAACATGGAATGACAAGGGAGAATTTAGTTACAGGGGTGATGTTGTTCCAGGATCTAACATTCTAGACTTGGTGCGCAATACAACTCAAAGCCACAGTATGATGAAAACCAAAATACCCCACGGATGGGATACTTTTATGCATGCCATGGCTGAGTTAAATTTGCCCTCTACAGTTGTGGGTAATTCAAGTACTAGAGAAATTCTGGACAGGGTTAAAAGTGACCCTAAATGCCCCCTCAGCACGTGTGAGCCCTAAACGCAGCCTCTTGTCTGTTCCATCTACACCGATGGGGATAACACAGGGGAGCCTGTTCCCCAAAAGAAGAACTATACCATTATTACAAACTGCGTGGTTAAGCCTGTAAATATTACTAATCTGTATATTATTGTAGACTAGAAAATGTACCCGGCGCTGCCCGGGTATAAAGTGTCAGTGTGTGTATAGAGGGTCCTGTATACCTGTAGTATAGAGTTGGTGGAGGTGCTGTATACCTGTAGTATAGAGTTGGTGGAGGTCTTGTATACCTATAAACCTATATAGTTCGGAGGTCCTGTATACCTGTAGTGTATAGTTTGGGGTTCGGTATACCTGTAGTATAGAGTTGGTGGAGGTGCTGTGGCAGTGTTATCCAGTCACAGTATGGTGGTATTGGTCAGGACTGGTATGGTGGTGTTATCCAGTCACAGTATGGCGGTATTGGTCAGGTCTGGTATGGTGGTGTTATCCAGTCACAGTATGGCGGTATTGGTCAGGTCTGGTATGGCAGTGTTATCCAGTCACAGTATGGTGGTATTGTTCAGGTCTGGTATGGCAGTGTTATCCAGTCACAGTATGTTGGTATTGGTCAGGTCTGGTGTGGCAGTGTTATCCAGTCACAGTATGGCGGTATTGGTCAGGTCTTGTATGGTGGTGTTATCCAGTCACAGTATAGCGGTATTGGTCAGGTCTGGTATGGCAGTGTTATCCAGTCACAGTATGGTGGTATTGTTCAGGTCTGGTATGGCAGTGTTATCCAGTCACAGTATGTTGGTATTGGTCAGGTCTGGTGTGGCAGTGTTATCCAGTCACAGTATGGCGGTATTGGTCAGGTCTTGTATGGCGGTGTTATCCATTCACAGTATGGCGGTATTGGTCAGGTCTGGTGTGGCAGTGTTATCCAGTCACAGTATGGCCTTATTGGTCAGGTCTGGTATGGAGTTGTTATCCAGTCACAATGTGGCGGTATTTGTCAGGTCTGGTGTGGCAGTGTTATCCAGTCACAGTATGGCGGTATTGGTCAGGTCTGGTATGGCAGTGTTATCCAGTCACAGTATTGCGGTATTGGTCAGGTCTGGTATGGCAGTGTTATCCAGTCACAGTATGGCTGTATTGGTCAGGTCTGGTATGACAGTGTTATCCAGTCACAGTGTGGTGGTATTGGTCAGTTCTGGTGTGGTGGTGTTATCCAGTCACAGTGTGGCAGTATTGGTCAGGCCTGGTGTGGCGGTGTTAAATGTGACGTGTGGAGCTATCACCTACCAGTCCTGATGCTAATTAGTGATTGAAGATGGGGCGTCCTCAGGTTTAGTGCTTAAGGCAGCAGCAGCTGGTAATACTGCCCTGTATACATGTATAGATGGAGTAGGAGGTCCTGTGTAAGGCAGCTGCCCTAGCAACCACAACTCCCTGTGAAAATGAAAGCAGTAATCCTATTGGTTGCTAAGGCTCCAACTGCCGTTTTCTCTGGGAAGCTTCAGCTAATTATGTGTTTGCAGTGTGGAGATTTTCCAATTCATCTCTATGGGGCGCCTCTCTTCCCCCTCCCCCTCCCCCTCCCCTCCTGTACATCTGGCGGGGACGGGACCTTCGCTAAAACCTTCCCGGGCACCCAATGTATCTGTGTGCCAAATTCGGGGTCAAATGGTTCAGGCGTTTGGAAGTCTATATGGGACAGAAGGACAGACAGACAGACAGACAGACTTTCATTTTTATGATATAGACGAGAAAATGTACCCGGCGCTGCCCGGGTATAAAGTGTCAGTGTGTTAATTAGATTTGTTCTAAGGTGCCCAGGAGGCCAAGCTAAAGGTATTGTTTCATCTGAGTTAATCAGTGGAATTAGTGTATACCTGTAGTGCATAGCTGGAGGGGTTCTGTATATCCACAATGTATAGTTTTTAGGGGTCTCGCATATCTGTAGTGCATAGTTGTGGGGGCTGTATACCTATAGTGTATAGTTGGGGGGTCCTGTATACCTGCAGTGTACAGTTGGTGAAGGTCCTGTATACCTGTACTGTATAGTTCAAGGGTCCTGTTTACCTGTAGTATATAGTTGGTGCTGTATTCCTGTATTGTATAGTTGGTGGAGGTCTTGTATACCTGTAGTTTATAGTTTGAGGGTCCTGGATACCTGTAGTGTATAATTGGTGGAGGTCTTGTTTACCTTTAGTATATAGTTCGGGGGTCCTGTATACCTGTAGTGCATAGTTTGAGGGTCCTATATAATTGTAGTATAGAGTTGGTGGAGGTCCTGTATACCTGTAGTGTATAGTTTGGGGTCCTATATACCTATAGTATATAGTTGGTGGAGTTCCTGTATACCTGTAGTATATAGCTTTGGGGTCCTGTATACCTGTAGTATAGAGTTGGTGAAGGTGCTGTATACCTTTAGTATAGAGTTGGTGTAGGTCCTGTTTACCTGTAGGGTATAGTTTTGAGGTCCTGTATACCTGTAGTGTATAGTTTTGGGTCCTATATACCTGTAGTATATAGTTAGTGGAGGTCCTGTATACCTGTAGTGTATAGTTCTGGGGTCCTCTATACCTGTAGTGTAAAGTTTGGGGTCCTGTATACCTGTAGTATATAGTTGGTGGAGGTCCTGTATACCTGAAGTATATAGTTGGTGGAGGTCCTGTATACCTGTAGTGTAAAGTTTGGGGTCATGTATACCTGTAGTATATAGTTGGTGGAGGTGCCGTGCACCTGTAGTGTATAGTTTTGGGGTCCTGTATACCTATAGTGTCCTGTATACCTGCAGGGTCGTATTTACCGTTAGGCACCCATGGTCTGGTGCGTAGGGTAGCACCTTGCAGAGGGGCAGTACCCTCCCGTTCAGACTTGCCAGAAAATCTGGTGTCTTTTCGAGGGGGATATGACGGTATTGGTCAGGTCTGGTATAGCGGTGTTATCCAGTCACAGTATGTCGGTATTGGTCAGGTCTGGTATGGTGGTATTATACAGTCACAGTGTGTCGGTATTGGTCATGTCTGGTATGGCGGTGTTATCCAGTCACAGTATGGCGGTATTGGTCAGGTCTGATATGGCAGTGTTATTCAGTCACAGTGTGTCGGTATTGGTCATGTCTGGTATGGCGGTGTTATCCAGTCACAGTATGGCGGTATTGGTCAGGTCTGGTGTGGCGGTGTTCTCCAGTCACAGTGTGGCGGTATTGGTCAGGTGTGGTATGGCAGTGTTATCCAGTCATAGTATGGCGGTATTGGTCAGGTCTGGTATGGCAGTGTTATCCAGGCACAGTATGGCGGTATTGGTTAGTTTTGGTATACCTAGTTTTTCCAGTCATAGTTTGGTGGTATTGGTCAGGTGTGTTATGACAGTGTTACCCAGTCACAGTATGGTAGTATTGGTCAGGTCTGGTATAGCGGTGTTATCCAGTCACAGTATGGCGGTATTGGTCAGGTCTGGTGTGGTGGTGTTACCCAGTCACAGTATGGCGGTATTGGTCAGGTCTGGTATGACAGTGTTATCCAGCACAGTATGGCGGTATTGGTCAGGTCTGGCGGTGTTCTCCAGTCACAGTGTGGCGGTATTGGTCAGGTCTGGTATAGTGGTGTTATCCAGTCACAGTATGGCGGTATTTGTCAGGTGTGGTATGGCAGTGTTATCCAGTCATAGTATGGCGGTATTGGTCAGGTCTGGTATAGAAGTTTTTTCCAGTCATAGTTTGGTGGTATTGGTCAGGTCTGGTATGGCTGTGTTATCCAGTCACAGGATGGCGGTATTGGTTAGGTCTGGTATGGCGGTGTTATCCAGTCACAGTATGGCGGTATTGAACAGGTCTGATATGTTGGTGTTATCCAGTCACAGTATGGCGGTATTGGTCAGGTCTGGTATGGTGGTATTATACAGTCACAGTATGGCGGTATTGGTCAGGTCTGGTGTGGTGGTGTTACCCAGTCACAGTTTGGCGGTATTGGTCAGGTCTGGTATGGCAGTGTTATCCAGTCACAGTATGGCGGTATTGGTCAGGTCTGGTGTGGCAGTGTTATCCAGTTATAGTATAGCGGTATTGGTCAGGTCTGGTATGGCAGTGTTATCCAGTCACAGTATATGGCAGTATTGATCAGGTCTGGTATGGCAGTGTTATCCAGTCACAGTATGGCGGTATTGGTCAGGTCTGGTGTGGCAGTGTTACCCAGTCACAGTATAGCGGTATTGGTCAGGTCTGGTATGACAGTGTTACCCAGTCACAGTTTGGTATACCTGTTGTGCCCTGTATATACATGTCCTGTATAGATGGAGTAGGGGGTCTACCAGTTATTTCTGTGGATGTTGTGAAGCAGCTTCCCTAGCAACCATTGCTCCCTGTGAAAATGAAAGCAGTAATCCTATTGGTTGCTAAGGCTCCAACTGCCGTGTCTGCTGCAGCTAATTATATCACCTGTGTTTGCAGTGAGGAGATTTTCCCATTCATCTCTATGGGGCGCTCTTCCCCCTCCCCCTCCCCTCCTGTACATCTGGCGGGGACGGGACCTTTGCTACAACCTTCCCGGGCACCCAATGTATCTGTGTGCCAAATTTGGGGTCAAACGGTTCAGGCGTTTGGAAGTCTATTTTGGACAGACAGACAGACTTTGATTTTTATTATATAGACTAGAAAATGTACCCGGCGCTGTCTGGGTATAAAGTTCCAGTGTGTTAATTAGATTTGTAGGCCAAGCTAAAGGTATTGTTTTATCTGAGTTAATCAGTGGAATTAGTGTATACCTGTAGTGCATAGTTGGAGGGGTTCTGTATACCCACAATGTATAGTTTTTAGGGGTCTCACATATCTGTAGTGCATAGTTGGGGGGGCTGTATACCTCGGGTGTATAGTTGGGGGGGTCCTGTATACCTGTAGTGTGTAGTTGGGGGGGGCTGTATACCTGTAGTGTATAATTGAGGGAGGTCCTGTATACCTGCAGTGTACAGTTGGTGAAGGTCCTGTATGCCTGTACTGTATAGGGCGGGGGTCCTGTATACCTGTAGTATATAGTTGGTGCTGTATATCTGTAATGTATAGTTGGTGGAGGTCTTGTATATCTGTAGTATATAGTTTGGGGGTCCTGTATACCTGTAGTGCATATTTTGAGGGTCCTGTATAACTGTAGCATAGAGTTGGTGGAGGTCCTGTATACCTGTAGTGTATAGTTTGGGGTCCTATATACCTGTAGTATACAGTTGGTGGAGTTCCTGTATACCTGTAGTATATAGCTTTGAGGTCCTTTATACCTGTAGTATAGAGTTGGTGAATGTGCTGTATACCTGTAGTGTATTGTTTTGAGGTCCTGTATGCCTTTAGTGTATAGTTTGGGGTCCTATATACCTGTAGTATATAGTTGGTGGAGTTCCTGTATACCTGGAGTGTATAGTTTTGGGGTCCTGTATACCTGTAGTGTATAGTTTGGGGTCCTGTATACCTGTAGTATATAGTTGGTGGAGGTCCTGTATACCTGAAGTATATAGTTAGTGGAGGTCCTGTATACCTGTAGTGTATAGTTTTGGGGTCTTGTATACCTGTAGTGTCCTGTGTACCTGCAGGGTCGTATTTACCCGTCTTGCAGTGTTATTCAGTCACAGTGTGTTGGTATTGGTCATGTCTGGTATGGCTGTGTTATCCATTCACAATATGGCGGTATTGGTCAGGTCTGGTGTGGCGGTGTTTTCCTGTCACAGTGTGGCGGTATTGGTCAGGTCTGGTATAGTGTTGTTATCCAGTCACAGTATGGCGGCATTGGTCAGGTGTGGTATGGCAGTGTTATCCAGTCACAGTATGGCAGTATCGGTCAAGTCTGGTATGGCAGTGTTATCCAGTCATAGTATGGCGGTATTGGTCAGGTCTGGTATGGCAGTGTTATCCAGTCACAGTATGGCGGTATTGGTCAGGTCTGGTATGACAGTGTTATCCAGCACAGTATGGCGGTATTGGTCAGGTCTGGTGTGGCAGTGTTATCCAGTGTTACCCAGTCAGTTTGGTATACCTGTAGTGCCCTGTATATACATGTACTGTATAGATGGAGTAGGGGGTCCTGTATATACATGTACTGTATAGATGGAGTAGGGGGTCCTGTATATACATGTCCTGTATAGATGGAGTAGGGGGTCCTGTATACATGTACTGTATAGATGGAGTAGGGGGCCCTGTATATACATGTACTGTATAGATGGAGTAGGGGGTCTACCAGTTATTACTGTGGATGTTGTGAGGCAGCTGCCCTAGCAACCATTGCTCTCTGTGAAAATGAAAGCAGTAATCCTATTGGTTGCTAGCTCCAACTGTCGTGTCTGCTGCAGATAATTATATCACCTGTGTTTGCAGTGAGGAGATTTTCCCATTCATCTCTATTGGGCGCCGCTCTTTCCCCTCCCCCTCCCCTCCTGTACATCTGGCGGGGACGGGACCTTCGCTAAAACCTTCCTGGGCACCCAATGTATCTGTGTGCCAAATTTGGGGTCAAACGGTTCCGGCGTTTGGAAGTCTATTTGGGACAGACAGATAGACTTTCATTTTTATTATATAGATTATATATAGATTGTGTATTATGATAACCTGAACATCGCATTTATAAAACTGATAAAACAGATTTTATAACTGTTTAACCAAAATTTAGTTAATGTTTTCTATATCGTTATTACAAGCTGATTTTTATAATTGTTTAATCAAGTTGTATTTAATGTTTGTTTCAATAAAGCTTTTTAAAACTACTCATTTTTGTTCTTCTTGCTCCTTCTAAGCCTGATTGGTGGAGAGATGCGGAATATGATTGTTACTGGAAGAGAGGGGCGCACAACTCCGATAAAAACTTGTCCAGACATGTTTTTAGCGCTTGTATAGAATAGTTAGTTGCATTCTGCCTAGTGGGCGTACATGTCTCACCAATATGCTACAACTACGTAATACCATAGAGGCGTCACCCACAGACTCTTCCATTAAGCACATCCACACACTTTCATTACTACTCAAGCTGCTGGAGGTAGTGGAGGTCTATAGGAGAACTATGTTTCATATTTCTACAACATCTAAGTTCGGGTCATGAGGATAAAAGGTCAGTGCTTTATAGGGGTTCTCTTATCTCTATGATAAGACTAAGCGGACGTACTTTATACATTGGGGGCTATAGTGCGGTTAGTGTGCATAATATGGACAGATGCCGTAGCAACCATTACACTTATTACATGTTTTATAGTGGTTCTCTAATCTCTATTATAAGTGTGAGAGAGGCTGGTTTATACATGGGAGGTTTGTGATTAGTGTGTATAATACGGGTTGGTGTGGGGATGTAGCAGCCATAACAGCTACGTCATACAGACTATGGGTGGGTTAGGAGCGTGGAAAAGTGGGTGGGGAAAACTGTCACAGAGCCGGAAGTGGGCGTGTTGACGAGCAGGGACCTGTGATGTCAGGGGGAGAGGCACCTGTCACCTTACTTCCGGTGGGCGTTTGACATGACATATGTATTATATACTACTTACCTCCCCCCATGTAGTCAGATACCTCCCCATGTAGTCAGATACCTCCCCCATGTAGTCAGATACCTCCCCCCATGTAAGTCAGATACCTCCCCCTATGTAAGTCAGATACCTCTCCCCATGTAGTCAGATACCTCCCCCCATGTAGTCAGATACCTCCCCATGTAGTCAGATACCTCCCCCATGTAGTCAGATACCTCCCCCCATGTAAGTCAGATACCTCCCCCTATGTAAGTCAGATACCTCCCCCTATGTAAGTCAGATACCTCTCCCCATGTAGTCAGATACCTCCCCCCATGTAGTCAGATATGCCCTCATGTAGCCCGGTATGGTCCTCCCATGCAACTAGTTCCATTCTCTGCGTTCAGCCTCTGTGCACTGGGAACTGTGCCAGGACAAGGCTAGTGGGCAGAGTTGGGGGAAGGCGGGCTCAGCAGTCACTGAGGATCAATCAGTGATGCTCCCTGCAGCATCACCAAGCCCTGCCCTAGGAACGCTGGAGTCTGTTGGTGAGACAGAAGGTGATTGGTTGGAGTACTGCTAAATGATGGCAATGTCCTGGCGCCAAATTTTTGTTTGTTCTTTTTTTCTTGGTTAATTGCACTAAGGCGGTGATGGCTCCTCCTGTCACTACACCCAGGGTGCAGTCACCCCTCCTGTCACTACACCCAGGGTACAGTCACCCCTCCTGTCACTACACCCAGGGTACAGTCACCCCTCCTGTCACTACACCCAGGGTATAGTCACCCCTCCTGTCACTACACCCAGGGTATAGTCACCCCTCCTGTCACTACACCCAGGGTATAGTCACCCCTCTTGTCACTACACCCAGGGTATAGTCACCCCTCCTGTCACTACACCCAGGGTACAGTCAACCCTCCTTTCACTAAGCCAAGGGTATAGTCACCCCTCCTGTCACTACACCCAGGGTATAGTCACCCCTCCTGTCACTACACCCAGGGTACAGTCACCCCTCCTGTCACTACACCCAGGGTACAGTCACCCCTCCTGTCACTACACCCAGGGTACAGTCACCCCTCCTGTCACTACGCCAAGGGTACAGTCACCCCTCCTGTCACTACACCCAGGGTACAGTCAACCCTCCTTTCACTAAGCCAAGGGTATAGTCACCCCTCCTGTCACTACACCCAGGGTATAGTCACCCCTCCTGTCACTACACCCAGGGTATAGTCACCCCTCCTGTCACTACACCCAGGGTACAGTCACCCCTCCTGTCACTACGCCAAGGGTACAGTCACCCCTCCTGTCACTACACCCAGGGTACAGTCACCCCTCCTGTGACAGCCCCCAGGGTACAGTAACCCCTCCTGTCACTACAGCCAGGGTACAGTCACCCCTCCTGTCACTACAGCCAGGGTACAGTCACCCCTCCTGTCACTACACCCAGGGTACAGTCACCCCTCCTGTCACTACGCCAAGGGTACAGTCACCCCTCCTGTTACTACCCCCAGGGTACAGTCACCCCTCCTGTCACTACATCCAGGGTACAGTCATCCCTCCTGTCACTGCAGCCAGGGTACAGTCACCCCTCCTGTCACTCTACCCAGGGTACATTCACCCCTCCTGTCACTACACCCAGGGTACAGTCACCCCTACTGTCACTACGCCCAGGGTACAGTCACCCCTACTGTCACTACACCCAGGGTACAATACTTATTAAATAGTGCAAAATTAGTGCATCACCTTTCCTGAGACTCTCCAGGTGGTGAAAAATTACAACTTCCATCTGTCTGGGCATGCTGGGAGTTGTTTCACACCAGCTAGCATTACCAGGTCAGGACATTGGCATACTGAGTACAAGATGCAGGGAAAGCTGGGTGACCCCAATCATACTGAGAACAGGACACTGGGAGAGCTGGGTGACCTTGATCATACTGAGAACAGGACACTGGGAAATCTGTGTGACCACATTATACTGAAAACAGGATACTGGGAGAGCTGGGTGACCTCCAGCATACTGAGAACAGGACACTGGGAAAGCTGTGTGACCTCCATTATACTGAGAACAGGACACTGGTAAAGCTATGTGACCACATTATACTGAGAACAGGACACTGGGAAAGCTGTGTGACCTCCATTATACTGAGAACAGGACACTGGGAAAGCTGGGTGATTTTCATTATACTGAGAACAGGACACTGGGAAAGCTGTGTGACCACATTATACTGAGAACAGGACACTGGGAAAGCTGGGTGACCATATACTGAGAACAGAACACTGGGAAAGCTGTGTGACCACATTATACTGAGAACAGGACACTGGGAAAGCTGAGTGACCATATCATACTGAGAACAGGATACTGAGAAAGCTGTGTGACCAAATTATACTGAGAACAGGATACTGGGAAAGCTGAGTGACCACATTATACTGAGAACAGGATACTGGGAAAGCTGAGTGACCATATCATACTTAAGATTCTGGATAGCTGGGTGACCTCACTAATACAATATATTGGATAGCTGGGTGACCTCTAACTTGCAGTGAGAGTTAACATACCACCCGCGGGTGGTGACGGGGACAGGGCTCTACCAGGGCTCTACCAAGTCCAGTATCGGCCACCTCTTCCCAGGGAGACACTTGTCGGCTGGATTTTTCTGCAGCCGCCAGTGCCTCCTTAGCTCCCGCACTGACAGAGCCAGCAGCACATGTACTGCACGGTGACCGGAGCCCACAGGAAGCAGCTGCAGCCCCGGACCACACAGCTTCCTCCTCCTTCCCGACCACCACCAGCCCTGCACTGCTGCAGCAGACACATGAGCTCAGGCACAGTGCAGACACGTGCGCCTTCAGCTCCTTCACTGCTGCGCTCACACCTACTCCCGCACTTCTCACAGCTCGGCTCCCGCGTACCCCTTCAACCTGCGCCACGTACCCCTTGGGGTACGTGTAACGCAGTTTCAGAAACCCTGCCCTATAGTATATGCCCCCACTCTATGTAGCCTCCTTATAGATGGGTCCTCTGTGTAATATCCCCCTTATAGATGGCTCCTCTGTGTATTATCCTCCTTATAGATGGCTCATCTGTGTATTATCCTCCTTATAGATGGCTCCTCTGTGTATTCCTCCATATAGATGGCTCTCTATGTTATTCCCCTTATAGATGTTCCCCCTGTGTTGTCCCTCTTATAGATGGCCCCCCATGTTGTCACCCTATAGATGGACCCCCATGTGTTCCCCCCTTTATAGATGGCTTCTCTGTTATCCCCCCCCTTATAGATGGCTCCCGTTATCCCCCGCATTATAGATGGCTCCTCTGTTGCCCCCCCTATAGATGGCTCTTCAGTTGTCCCCTCCCCCTTATAGATGGCTCATCTGTTATCCCCCCCTTATAGATGGCTCCTCTGTTATCCCCCCACCATTATAGATAGCTCCTCTGTTATACCCTCCCCCTTATAGATGGTTCCTCTTTTATCCCCCCCCATAGATGGCCCCTCTGTTATCCCCCCTTATAGATAGCTCCTCTGTTGTCCCCTCCCCCGTATAGATGACTCTTCTGTTATCCCCCCCCTTATCGATGGCTCCTCTGTTATCTCCCCCTTATAGATGGCTCCTCTGTTGCCCCCCCCTTATACATGGCTCCTCTGTTGTCCTCCCTTATAGATAGCTCTTCTGTTGTCCCCTCCCCCTTATAGATGGCTCCTCTGTTATCACCACCCCTTATAGATGGCTCCTCTGCCCCCCCTTATAGATGGCTCCTCTGTTGTTCCCCCCTTATAGATGACTCCTCTGTTGCCCCTCCCCCCTTATACATGGCTCCTCTGTTATCCCCCCCCCCTTATAGATGGCTCCTCTGTTGCCCCCCCCCCCCTTATAGATGGCTCCTCTTTTGTCCCCCCTTATATATGGCTCCTCTGTTGTTGTCCCCCCTATATATGGCTCCTCTGTTGTCCCCCCCCTTATAGATGGCTCCTCTGTTGTCCACCCCTTTATAGATGGCTCCACTGTTGCCCCCCCCCCTTATAGATGGCTCCTCTGTTGTCCACCCCTTATAGATGACTCCTCTGTTGTCCCCCCCCCCTTATAGATGGCTCCTCTGATGTCCACCCCTTATAGATGGCTCCTCTGTTGTCCCCCCCCCCCCCTTATTATTATTTTTTTTTAAACTCTTTATTATTTTAGTTTTTCCATTAACAAAGGAAAAAAAAGTTGGAAAGGTAGTGGTCCTTAACAACAAGGACAACTGTGTGACAAACAATTCAGTACATTCCACAGAAATAAGAAGACATTTTTTATTTTTTTTAAACGGTGCTAAACATCCAGCGGCAGAGCTGAGCATCACATCAAAGGGTGATACACCACCAAGAATCTCATACTCTTGTGCGAGACATAAACACATAAGAGGTATCCCTCCTCTGCTGCTGCCAACATATGTCAATAAACATACCCCTCTCTCCCCACCCCCAGAGCGGCAGATGTGAGAGGAAAATAAATAAATAAAAAATAAATAAATAAAACACAAAAAGGAAGACAAAAATACACACATCCAGGGTAACAAATTACTTTAGGCAGATCATTTACACCCAATCCTTCCAAATAAACAGGTGCTTACGAATTCCATCCTTTTTACTTTTATACCTCAGAAGTTCATACTGCTTAGTCTGGGAAACTAAATTCCTCCAGGCTTCCAACACTGGGGATTGCTGTGACAGCCACCCCTTTATTATAAGCAACCTGGCACAGAATAGACATTTGGTAAACAACGCTCTGTTCTTTGGTATATCCCAGGACCCGCCCAAAATCCCAATTACCACTAACCTTGGGATGTTCTGCTTGGTTATACAATTCAAAGTATAAAAAACCGCTTTCCAGAAACCCTGGACTTTCCTACATTCCCAGATTATGTGAAAAAAGTCTGCATCATCGCAACCACATCTGGGACAGTTTGCCGACTCTCTTATCCCCATCTTAACCCTTAGACGACCCAGGGCGTATAGTTACGCCATGAAAGTCTGTCCCCAGACGACCTAGGGCGTAACTGTACGCCCTGGGTGTTTCTCCCGCTATGAAGCGTGCTCCGGAGCGGAGCGCGCTTCACAGCAGGTGGGGGCCGGCTGCAATCAGCAGCCGGGACCTCACCGGTAATGACACGCGGCAGCGCGATCGCTGCGCGACCGCGGCGTTTAAGTGTAAGTGACAGGGGGAGTCCCCTGTCACTTACCGATCGGGACCCCCGCAGTATGACTGCGGGGGTCCCGATCGGTAAAACGGACTGCCGGAGGTCTCTCACCTGCCTCCGTGCGGTCCGATCGGCGATCTGCTACACTGAGCCTGCACAGGCAGGCTCAATGAGCAGATCGCCGATAACACTGATCAATGCTATGCCTATGGCATAGCATTCATCAGTTCAGAAATCAAACTAATGTATGTAAAAGTCCCCCAAAGGGACTTCAAATGTGTAAAAAAAAAAAGTTAAAAACACTAACACACTACCCCAAAACCCCTCCCCCAATAAAAGTCTAAATCACCCCCCTTTCCCATTATATAAATAAAACATATAAAAATAAATAAACAAATAAACATATAATATATTGTAGCGTGCGTAATTGTCCGATCTATTAAAATATAACAAGCGTCATTGCGAACGGTAAACAGCGTACACGAAAAGAGGGAAAAAAGTGCGCGGATTACCGATTTTATGTTACATTATATATAAAAAAAAAATTAATAAAAAGTGATCAAAACGTCCGATCTTCACAAATATGGTATTAATAAAAACTAGAGATCATGGCGGAAAAAAGTACACCACATACAGCCCTGTAGGTGAAAAAATAAAACCGTTATAAGCGTCACAATAGGCCCACTTTATTTATAATTAATTGCCAAAAAAAAGGATTTCATTTAAAAAAAATATATAACATTAGAGAATCTCTGTAAACCTGCATATGGTTGTGTTCGGGCTGACCTATAGAATAATAGTGTCATGTCGCTGTTACCATATAGTGCATTACGTAGACACAGGAACCCCCCAAACGTTACCATATTGCATTCTTTTTTACGATTTCACCTATTTATATCTTCATAAATAATATATTTGGAATTCCATCATACATGTTATGGTAAAATGAAAGACGCCATTACAAAGTACAACTATTCCTGTAACAAATAAGCCCTTACATGGCCTTGTAGATAAAAAACTGAAAGTGTTGGAGCTCTTAGAAGGGGAGGAGGGGAAAACGGAAACACTAAGATCAAAATTTGCGCGGTCCACTGGGTCATTTTGGGCCTGGTCCTCAAAGGGTTAAACAAAATTAAAGGTGAATAGTAGTTACGGTGGAGAATTCTAAATTGAACCAGCTTGTGAGCTTCATTCATGGAAACGTTATCCAAGTTTGTACATATATTCTGCCATGCCTCCTTCGCGAGATTGCCAACTTCCTGTTCCCACTTTACCTTCTTACTATCTAGTGCGACATACTTAATTTCATTAGCCAAAATTTTGTAGATCAAAGAGAGACCTCTTCTTGCCTTTCCCATGCCCTGTATCACTGAAAATATTCTGTGCTCATTAATCACGAAATAACTCACACCATCTGATGCTTTACACGCGTGCTCTAGTTGTAGAAAAAAAAAAACTGTGCTTCTAGTTCATAACATTCCTTAACCCCTTCGTGCTGCAGCTAGTTTGGGCCTTAATGACCAGGCTAATTTTTCAAAATCTGACCTGTCTCACTTTATGCTCTTATAGCTCAGTGATGCTTTAACGTATGCTAGCGATTCTGAGATTGTTTTTTCGTCACATATGGCACTTTATGTTAGTGGCAAAATTTGGTCACTACTTTGTGTGTTTTTTGTAAAAAACATCAAAATATCATGAAAAATTTAAAAAATTTGCATTTTATGAACTTTGAAATTCATATGTGGGCGTAAACCACTGCATGGGCACACAGGAGGGCTCAGAAGGAAAGGAGCGCCAATTAGCTTTTTCAATGCAGATTTTGCTGAAGAAGTTTCCGAGCGCCAGGTGCGTTTGCAGTGCCCCTGTAGTGCCAGCGGAGTAAAATCTCCCAATAAGTCACTCCATTTTGGAAAGTGCACCCCTCAAAGAATTTATTTTGGGGTGTGGTGAGCATTTTGACCTCACAGGTAATTGAGGAAAGTATTCAAAAGTAGACAGTAAAAATGAAAAACTCGAATTTTTCCAATAATATGTTCCTTTAGTTTGAAATTTCTCAATTTCACGAGGAACAGGAGAGAAATGTCACCCCAATATATGTAAAGCAGGTTCTCCTGAGTAGAACGGTACCCCATATGTGGGCATAAACCACTGCATGGGCACACAGCCGGGGTCAGAAGGGAAGGAGCAACAATTTACAGGAGCAAAACCGCAGCTAGTAATGGTAATCAGAATAGCGCAGTTACTAAAATAAGATAAAAAAAATGAGATTACATGTAATGTGGGGTGGTTACGGACAACCAGGGGTGGTTATGGGCAACCTGAGGTGGTTACAGGTAATCTGGGGTGGTTACGGACAACATGGGGTGGTCACGGGCAACCTGCTGTGGTTACGGCAACCTGGGGTGGTTACAGGCAACGTGGGGTGGTTACGGGCAACGTGCGGTGGTTACGGGTAATCTGGGGAGGGGTTAGGGGTAATTTGGGAGTAAACTGCAATTATTACTATAATAAAAAGTGTGTGTTTTATTTTTTTGTATGTTTGTCACTTTTTGTACTTTACATATTCATTTTCACTGTATTACTATGATTACTGTAATATTTTCTATCACAGTAATCATAGTTCAGTGACAGAGACCAAATTGGTCTCTGTCACTTTAAATTTTCAGAGTTGGCTGGTTGTGAAGCGCATGCGCACTTCATAACCAGCCAGGACGTCGAGGAGGACGGAGCTCCAGGAGCAGGTGAGTATATGGGGAAGGGGGGGGGGGGGGGTGACTGGGGGACGGGGGTGACAGGGGGGGGTGGGGGGGCGACTTGGGGGGTGGGGGGACATCACTTTTTATCCCCTGTCACCAATCATTCATGGTGACAGGGGATAAAAAGTGCCGGGAGCACATGGTACAAGCGATCAGCGGTATATAGTATATACCGCTGATCGCTTGTACCGGGACCCCACAGGGGGGGTCCCGATGACTGCCCCATGCTCTCCGCTACCTCCGGTGCCGGAGAGCATGGGGCTTTCATTCATTTTAACTTTTCCATCGCTGTGAACCGACATTAGTCGGTTCACAGCGATGGCGGCGGCCATCTTGGAAATGATGGCCGCCGGGGGAGGGGGGTTAGTGATCGCCCTACTAGGGGGGGCTGATCTGAGGTCTGGGGGACATTTAATTCATCTCGCCACGCCGTAGATTCACGGCGGGGGGAGATGAAAGGCGGCGGCAGCACCGGTAATCCCCTTTACCGACGGCCGCCGCTATAACGTTAATAGCGGCGATCGTCGGTAAGGGGGGGGGGGGGGCGGGACGGACCCCACACACTACCCCAACCCCTCAGCTACCTCCGGTAGCCGGGGGGATGGGGTGGGGGCCGTCCCGGCCCCGCAGCCTTATTCTCTACCATCGCCGTAAAAAGCTGATGGCAGCAGAATAAGGACCATTGGTGACTGCCGTAAAAAGCCGTATCGGCGGTCACTAAGGGGTTAAAGCGGAACTGTCATGTTTTTTTTTTATTGCAGAAATCAGTAGTATAAGCGATTTTAAGAAACTCTGTAATAGGTTTTATTAGCCAAAAAAGCCTCCTTCTGTACTCAAGAAGCAATCTTCCAGCCTCCCCCCTGACTTCTTATCTGTGCATCAAACACGTCTTCATTACAGAGAAGCCAGTGAAGACGGGTTCTGCTCTCTCCATTCTATCTTTATGGAGGGGGTAGGGGCTGGGGGAGATGAGGAAGCAGGAAGAGGTGACATGAAGGTCAGCTGTTTCTAGACTGTCTGGGCACCTAAAATGCTAAATTCAGGTGTCAGAAAGGTCAGTGCTTATCTATGAACTTACTGAGAGAAGATTGCAGGGTGTTGTGCTTTGCAGAAATCCTCCGTACTCAGTCACTCCTAACAGCCCCTCCCCTCTCCATAGCCACATAATGGACACAGAAATCCTGCTTCATCTGATGTGAGGGGGAGGCTTGGAGATAGCTTTTTCGGTCCAGAAGGAAACTCTTTTAGTACAGAAAACCTATTACATAGTTTTTTAAAATCACTTGTACTATAGATATTTATTGTTTTCAGAAAAATGACCCTGAAATGACAGTTACGCTTTAACCTCTTGGAAAGTCATGAGCTTGCCACTCTGAAAAAGCTGCGATACCAACTTTTACGTGCCAAAATTTCCAGTTGTAAATCTTCATAAATTCCAACAAGTGGAAATTGCTCCATAATGGAGAACAACTCATACTACCCACTATACAACATCTTTGCTTAGTGTAGGACCATACTTTATCGTATAGATTACATAGTGAATTGTTAGTTACCCCACCACCCCAGAAACCAGCTTCAAGCAATTCAAATACATTGACATAATTACTAATCCCAACCTTGTGCTGAAGAGGGGAAATACTTTTCCATCCTGCTAACTTACTTAAATGTGAAGAAATAAAATATAATCTAAGATCGGGCATGGAAAAGCCACCTACCCTTTTAGGGTCACTGAAAGCTCTGTATTTAAGTCTCACCCGTTTCCTCCCCCACCCGTTTCCTTCCTAATCCACCCATCACTCACCCATACAGGGGAAGCTCCAAAAAAGAAGAGTAGCTGTGGAAGGACGACCATCTTTACAATGGCAAGTCTATCTGCCATTGAAATTGGTAGCCTTTTCCACACATTAATTCTCTTTTCCAGGTTTTTAGCAAATGGCTTAATATTCAACTCACAAAAGTCACTAACGTTGGGTCCTATCTTGATACCCAGATATTCCAGCGGCTCCATGGGCCCTAAAACCCTTAACTTACCCGTGACGGCGGAGGAGGATCCCAAATTTAGTAAGGAAGACTTATCCCAGTTGATGGATAACCCAGACGGGATAATATACTCACTCAGTTCATCTACAATACGCGATAATTTACTGTCAGGGTCCTTAACCAACAATAGAATGTCATCGGCATACAACAGGAGTTTGTTCTTATTACCTTCTATACCGAACCCCTCATAGTCCAACCGTGTCCTGACCCACTGTGCCAAAGGTTCTATATACAGTGAAAATAAAAAAGGGGAGAGTGGACAGCCTTGCCGAGTTCCTCGGCCGAGCGCAAAGGGTTCTGAAGGGTTACCAATAACCCCTTGCCGCATATGGACGTACCGGCACGTCCAAATCTGCATACAGTTCCTGCAGATGGACGTGCCGGTACGTCCACGGGATGACAGGGGTGCAGGAGCTGCACTCCTGTCATCCCCGGCGGGGCCCGGCTGTCAGTGATAGCCGGGCACCCGCCGAGATCTGCGCCGAGCCCGGATCCCGGCAGTTAACCCCTTAGTGACCGCCGATACGGCGGTCACTAATGGGCCGGCACTGCAGTGCTTTTCATCTCCCCCCACCGTGAATCCACGGTGGGGGGAGATGAAATAAGTGAATCAGACCCCAGATCAGCCCCCCTTCCTAGTAGCCAGTCACTAACCCCCCTCCCCCGGCGGCCATCGGATCCTGTGAACATGAGTTTATCTGTTCACAGCGATGGAAATGTAAAAATGAATTAAAACCCCATGCTCTCCGCCACCGGAGGTAGCGGAGAGCATGGGGCAGTGATCGGGAACCCCCCTGTGGGGTCCCGGAACAGGCGATCGGCGGTATATACTATATACCGCCGATCGCCTGTTCACAGTGCAGGGATGCACTTTTTATCCCCTGTCACCATCAATGATTGGTGACAGGGGATAAAAAGGTGTCAGGGTCCGTCCCCCCAGTCACCCCCCGTCCCCCAGTCACCCCCCTACCCCTTATACGTTACCTGATCCTGGAGCTCCTTCCTCCTCGACGTCCTGGCTGGTTATGAAGTGCGCATGCGCTTCACAACCAGCCAGCTCTGAAAATTTAAAGTGACAGAGACCAATTTTGTCTCTGTCACTGAACTATGATTACTGTAATAGAAATTATCACAGTAATCATAGTAATACAGTGAAAATGAATGTGTAAAGCACAAAAAGTGACACATACAAAAAAATAAAACACACACTTTTTATTATAGTAATAATTGCAGTTTAAATTACCCCTAACCCCCCCAGATTACCCGTAACTACCGCAGGTTGCCCGTAACCCCCCCAGGTTGTCCGTAATCACGTCAGATTGCACGTAACCCCCAGATTACACGTAACCACCGCACGTTGCCCGTAATCACCGCACGTTGCCCGTAACCACCGCACGTTGCCCGTGACCCCCTCCAGATTGTCCGCAATCACCCCAAATTACATGTACCCACCCCAGATTACCTATAAGCACTTCAGTTTATCCGTAACAAATCTAGATTGTCTGTAACCCCCCCCTAGGTTGCCCTAACCACCGCAGGTTGCCGTAATCATGCCAGATTACATGTAACCCCCCCAGATTGCACACAACCACCGCAGGTCGCCTCTGACCACCGCACCTTGCCACTGACCAACCCAAATTGCCAATGACCCCCTCCAGATTGCCCGTAACCACGCCAGATTACAGGTACCCACCTCAGATTACCTAAGAGCATTTCAGTTTATCCGTAACCACCCCAGATTGTCCGTAACCACCCCACGTTGCCCGTAACCACCTCATGTTTACCGTAACCACAGCAGGTTGCCTGTAACCACCCTAGATTGCCTGTAAGCACAGCAGGTTGTCTGTAACCACAGCCGGTAGTCCGTATCCTTGTCAGGTTGCCTGTAACCACCCCAGGTTGCCTGTAACCACCCCAGGTTGTCCGTATCCACGTCAGGTTGCCTGTAACCACCCCAGGTTGCCTTTAACCACCCCAGGTTGTCTGTATCCACGTCAGGTTGCCTGTAACCACCCCAGGTTGTCTGTAACCACAGCCGGTTGTCCGTATCCTTGTCAGGTTGCCTGTAACCACCCCAGGTTGCCTGTAACCATCCCAGGTTGCCTGTAACCACCCAAGGTTGTCCGTATCCACGTCAGGTTGCCTGTGACCACCCCAGGTTGTCTGTAACCACAGCCGGTTGTCCGTATCCTTGTCAGGTTGCCTGTAACCACCCCAGGTTGCCTGTAACCACCCCAGGTTGTCCGTATCCACGTCAGGTTGCCTGTAACCACCCCAGGTTGTCTGTAACCACCCCAGGTTGTCTGTAACCACAGCAGGTTGTCCGTATCCACGCCACGTTGCCTGTAACCACCCCAGGTTGTCTGTAACCACAGCAGGTTGTCCGTATCCACCCCACGTTGCCCGTAACCACCCCAGGTTGTCTGTAACCACAGCAGGTTGTCCGTATGCACGCCACGTTGCCCGTAACCACCCCAGGTTGCCTATGACGACCCCATGTTCACCGTAACCACCCCAGGTTGTCCGTAACCACCCCAGGTTGCCTGTAACCACCCCAGGTTGTCCGTATCCACGTCAGGTTGCCTGTAACCACCCCAGGTTGCCTTTAACCACCCCAGGTTGTCTGTATCCACGTCAGGTTGCCTGTAACCACCCCAGGTTGTCTGTAACCACAGCCGGTTGTCCGTATCCTTGTCAGGTTGCCTGTAACCACCCCAGGTTGCCTGTAACCACCCCAGGTTGCCTGTAACCACCCCAGGTTGCCTGTAACCATCCCAGGTTGCCTGTAACCACCCAAGGTTGTCCGTATCCACGTCAGGTTGCCTGTGACCACCCCAGGTTGTCTGTAACCACAGCCAGGTTGTCCGTATCCACGTCAGGTTGCCTTTAACCACCCCAGGTTGCCTTTAACCACCCCAGGTTGTCTGTATCCACGTCAGGTTGCCTGTAACCACCCCAGGTTGTCTGTAACCACAGCCGGTTGTCCGTATCCTTGTCAGGTTGCCTGTAACCACCCCAGGTTGCCTGTAACCATCCCAGGTTGCCTGTAACCACTCAAGGTTGTCCGTATCCACGTCAGGTTGCCTGTGACTACCCCAGGTTGTCTGTAACCACAGCCGGTTGTCCGTATCCTCCCCACGTTGCCCGTAACCACCCCAGGTTGTCTGTAACCACAGCAGGTTGTCCGTATCCACCCCACATTGCCCGTAACCACCCCAGGTTGCCTGTGACCACCCCATGTTGACCATATCCACCCCCTGTTGACCATATCCACCCCAGATTGTCTGTAACCACAGCAGGTTGTCTGTAACCACAGCAGGTTGTCTGTAACCACAGCAGGTTGTCCGTATGCACGCCACGTTGCCCGTAACCACCCCAGGTTGCCTATGACCACCCCATGTTCACCGTAACCACCCCAGGTTGTCCGTATCCACCCCAGATTACCCGTAACCACCCCATGTTCACCGTATCCACCCCAGGTTGTCCGTATCCACCCCAGATTGCCCGTAACCACCTCCAGATTACCCGGAACCACCCCAGACTGTCCGTAACCACCCCACGTTACCTGTAATCTCATTTTCTTTATTGTATTTTAGTAACTGCGCTATTCTAATAACTATTACTAGCTGCGGTTTTGCTCCAGCAACATGGCGCTCCTTCCCTTCTGAGCCCCGCTGTGTGCCCATACAGTGGTTTATGCCCACATATGGGGTACTGTTCTACTCAGGAGAACCTGCGTTACAGATTTCGGGGTACATTTTTTCTCCTGTTCCTTGTGAAATTTTTAAATTTCAAACTAAATGAACATATTATTGGAAAAATTCGAGTTTTTCATTTTTACTGGCCAATTTAGAATACTTTCCTCCAATACCTGTGGGGTCAAAATGCTCATCCTACCCCAAGATGAATTCTTTGAGGGGTGCACTTTCCAAAATGGGGTGTCTTATGGGGGGGGGTTCACTCCGCTGGCACTACAGGGGCTCTGCAAACGCACCTGGCTCTCAGAAACCTCTTCAGAAAAATCTGCACTGAAAATGCTAATTGGCGCTCTTTTCCTTCTGAGCCCGGCTGTGTGCCCATACAGGGGTTTATGCCCACATATGGGGTACCGTTCTACTCAGGAGAACCTGCGTTACAGATTTTGGGGTGAACTTTCTCTCCTGCTCTTCAATAAATTGAGAAATTTCAAACTAAAGGAATATATTATTGGAAAAATTCGTGTTTTTTATTTTTACTGTCTACTTTTGAATACTTTCCTCTAATACCTATGGGGTCAAAATGGTCATTACACCCCAAGATAAATTCTCTGAGGGGTGCACTTTCCAAAATGGGGTGACTTTTGGGGAGATTTTACTCCGCTGGCACTACAGGGGCACTGCAAACGCACCTGGCGCTCAGAAACTTCTACAGCAAAATCTGCATTGAAAAAGCTAATTGGCGCTCCTTCTCTTCTGAGCCCCGCTGTGTGCCCATACAGTGGTTTATACCCACATATGATGTACCGTTCTACTCAGGAGAACCTGCGTTACAGATTTTGGGGTACTTTTTTTTTCTTGTTCCTTGTGAAATTGAGAAATTTCAAACTAAACGAACATATTATTGGAAAAATTCGAGTTTTTCATTTTTACTGTCTAATTTTGAATACTTTCCTCTAATACCCGTGGGGTCAAAATGCTCATCTTACCCCAAGATGAATTCTCTGAGGGGTGTACTTTCCAAAATGGGGTGACTTATGGAGAGATTTTACTCCGCTGACACTACAGGGGCTCTGCAAACGCACCTGGCGCTCAGAAACTTCTCCAGCAAAATCTGCATTGAAAAAGCTAATTGGCGCTCCCTTCCTTCTGAGCCCCGCTGTGTGCTCATGCAGTGGTTTATGCCCACATATGGGGTACCGTTGTACTCATGAGAACCTGCGTTACAAATTTTGGGGTGCTTTTTCTATCATTTTCCTTTTTAAAATGAGAAACTTTAATCTAAATGTAGCTCAGGGAAGAAACAGAGTGCTGCACATCACACCCATGGCTGATACTAGTGCCGCTTGGCTAAATAAAAAATACATCAGAATTTTGTGTATGAATTGATCAAGCCATACTGCCCCATGTACCTCGTGCCGGTATCTGATACACATGGGTCCCTACACTAAGTCCCCACCGTGCCAGTCAGTGGCCACCAACCCCGCAGGCGCGCACAGCCAGGGAACGGGGGCCATGGGACGGCCCTGCGACCCCCATGCCACAGGACCAGACCCAAAAACACCACACCAGAACCCGGCCAGCACCGCCGGCGGAGAAGGTCGCCCCCAAGCAGCACAAGTCTGGATAAGGTATTGCTCTCACCATAGCTGCAGCAAACAGAATGGGAAAAAAACAGGAGGGATTAAAACCATGTGCACTCAGGTGTCTCCTGCTAATTGCGGTCATGTGGGTCTCACCAGGAGGAGTGCAATACACGGAGAAAAGAGAGAAACAAAATGTGGCTCAGGGAAGAAACAGAGTGCTGCACATCACACCCATGGCTGATACTAGTGCCGCTTGGCTAAATAAAAAATACATCAGAATTTTGTGTATGAATTGATCAAGCCATACTGCCCCATGTACCTCGTGCCGGTATCTGATACACATGGGTCCCTACACTAAGTCCCCACCGTGCCAGTCAGTGGCCACCAACCCCGCAGGCGCGCACAGCCAGGGAACGGGGGCCATGGGACGGCCCTGCGACCCCCATGCCACAGGACCAGACCCAAAAACACCACACCAGAACCCGGCCAGCACCGCCGGCGGAGAAGGTCGCCCCCAAGCAGCACAAGTCTGGATAAGGTATTGCTCTCACCATAGCTGCAGCAAACAGAATGGGAAAAAAACAGGAGGGATTAAAACCATGTGCACTCAGGTGTCTCCTGCTAATTGCGGTCATGTGGGTCTCACCAGGAGGAGTGCAATACACGGAGAAAAGAGAAAAACAAAATGTGGCTCAGGGAAGAAACAGAGTGCTGCACATCACACCCATGGCTGATACTAGTGCCGCTTGGCTAAATAAAAAATACATCAGAATTTTGTGTATGAATTGATCAAGCCATACTGCCCCATGTACCTCGTGCCGGTATCTGATACACATGGGTCCCTACACTAAGTCCCCACCGTGCCAGTCAGTGGCCACCAACCCCGCAGGCGCGCACAGCCAGGGAACGGGGGCCATGGGACGGCCCTGCGACCCCCATGCCACAGGACCAGACCCAAAAACACCACACCAGAACCCGGCCAGCACCGCCGGCGGAGAAGGTCGCCCCCAAGCAGCACAAGTCTGGATAAGGTATTGCTCTCACCATAGCTGCAGCAAACAGAATGGGAAAAAAACAGGAGGGATTAAAACCATGTGCACTCAGGTGTCTCCTGCTAATTGCGGTCATGTGGGTCTCACCAGGAGGAGTGAGTATGGCTTGATCAATTCATACACAAAATTCTGATGTGTTTTTTATTTAGCCAAGCGGCACTAGTATCAGCCATAGGTGTGATGTGCAGCACTCTGTTTCTTCCCTGAGCCACATTTTGTTTCTCTCTTTTCTCCGTGTTTTGCACTCCTCCTGGTGAGACCCACATGACCGCAATTAGCAGGAGACACCTGAGTGCACATGGTTTTAATCCCTCCTGTTTTTTTTTCCCATTCTGTTTGCTGCAGCTATGGTGAGCGCAATACCTTATCCAGACTTGTGCTGCTTGGGGGCGACCTTCTCCGCCGGCGGTGCTGGCCGGGTTCTGGTGTGGTGTTTTTGGGTCTGGTCCTGTGGCATGGGGGTCGCAGGGCCGTCCCATGGCCCCCGTTCCCTGGCTGTGCACGCCTGCGGGGTTGGTGGCCACTGACTGGCACGGTGTGGACTTAGTGTAGGGACCCATGTGTATCAGATACCGGCACGAGGTACATGGGGCAGTATGGCTTGATCAATTCATACACAAAATTCTGATGTGTTTTTTATTTAGCCAAGCGGCACTAGTATCAGCCATAGGTGTGATGTGCAGCACTCTGTTTCTTCCCTGAGCCACATTTAATCTAAATGTATATATTATTGGAAAATTTTAATTTTCCATTTTTTTACGGCCTAATGGTGAATACTTTGCTCCAGCCCCTGTAGGGTTAAAATGCTCATTATACCCCTAGATTAATTCTTTAAGGTGTGTAGTTTCCAAAATGGGGTCACTTATGGGGGTTTCCAGTATACAAGCCTCCTAAATCAACTTAAAAAAAGAACTGGTCCCTAAAAAAATCAGTTTTGGAAACTTTTACGAAAATGTGGTAATTTGCTGATAAATTTCTAAGCCCCGTAACACCCTAAAAAAGTAAAATATGTTTATGAAATGAAGCCAGAATAAAGAGGACATATTGGTAATGTGACTTAGTAACTAATTTATGTGATACGACTTTCTTTTTTTAGAAGCAGTTCATAAAATGCTAATTTTTTTTATTTTTCATGATATTTTGATGTTTTTCACAAAAAACACACAAAGTAGTGACCAAATTTTGCCACTAATATAAAGTGCCATATGTGACGAAAAAACAATCTCAGAATCGCTAGCATACGTTAAAGCATCACTGAGCTATAAGCGCATAAAGTGAGAGGTCAGATTTTGAAAAATTAGCCTGGTCATTAAGGCCCAAATAGGCTTAGTCTTGAAGGGGTTAATTAATAAACGGGCTATGGGATCATGATATAGTGTTTTAATGTGCCCCAGAAATACCGTCCCAAAGCCAAACTTAGCTAGGACCTCCCAGAGGTACCCCCACTCCACCCTGTCGAAGGCCTTAGCTGCGTCCAACGACAGGATGGAGTGGGCCCCCTCCCCACGCTCCAAGATAGCCAATAGGAGCTTAACCCCTTGCCTCCGCAGCCTGTTTTGGCCTTAATGACCAGGGCCTAGTTTGCAAATCTGACCTGTGTCTCTTTATGTAGTGGTAACTCTGCGGTGCTTTTAATTATCATGGTTATTCTGAGATTGTTTTTTCGTGACATATTCCTCTTTATGTTTGTGGTATACTTTGGTTGATACACTCAGTAGTTTTTTGTGAAAAACACAAAATTTGCGCAAAAATTAGAAACTTTTACAATCCTTTATATTCAAAATTCTCTTTTTCTGAGAAAAATAGTTATGCCACATGAATTAATTATTACTGCAACATCTACAACATGTCTACTTTATGGTGACGTCATTTGGTGAATGTCCTTTTACTAGTTAGGATGTTAGAGGGCTTCGAAATTTTGCAATGATTTTCACATTTTCAGGAAAATTTCAAATTCAGATTTTTTTAGGGACCAGTTCAGTTCTGAAGTGCACCCCTCAACGTATTCAGAGTAACGTTTCATAAGTGTATTAACCCTTTAGGTGTTTCGCAGAAATGTAAGCAAGTTGGAGGGGAAATTTTAAATTCTAATTTTTTGGCAGATATTCCATTTTAATCCATTTTTTTCCTCTAACACAGCAAATACTTACTGAGAAATGGAGCTCACTGTTTATTCCCCTTATTCCAATGTTTCTAGAAATCCCCCATATGTGGCCGCTGTGCGTCACCTGACTCAACCACAGGCCGCAGACATGACAGAAGCCTTATGTATTTTTGGGGTCTTTTCTTATTTAAGGTTTTTTATAGTCATTATATCATGTCACGGAGGCCTTGGGGTGCCAAAATATTTGTGAAAGACAAGTTTACGTTTCCATCGGTACCATTGGGGGGGACATGTGACACTCTGATCATTATTTATTAAATTTTTTTATGAGATGGTACGAATAAAAAACACAATTTAGCAGCTGTTTTTCATCTTTTTTTGTACGCCGTTTACTATACGTTGCATATGACATGTTATAGTTATTTGTCAGGTCGGTACGATTACAGTGATATCCATTTTATATAGCTCTTGTTATAGTTTATGGCATTTATACTATAAAAACTGTTTGTGTCTTGCATATTGTAAGAGTGGTAATATTTAAATTTCTTCGCTAATGGAATTATGTGAGGGCTTTTTTTTTGCGGCATAAGCTGATGCTTTTAGTGGTACAACTTTTGGGTATATGTGACGTTTTTTCTATATTTTTTAGGGGGCGGGATTAACAAAAAATTTTAATTTTTGTTAGTTTTTTATTGATTTTTTTAATGGCGTTAATCGGGTGGAAAAATTAATGTAACCGGTTAATAGATGGGGTCATTACGGACGCGGCAATACCACATATGTGTACTTTATTTATAGGGGATCATTAATAAAGGGAGGATGGGGAATGTGTATATTTATTTATGTTTATTTCAATTTTTTTATTTATTATGTATTTATTTATTTAATTTTTTTATTGTAATTAAATATTTATTTATGTATGTATGTGTGTGCTTAGTGGTTTTTTTTTACTTTCACTTTTTCACATATATAATGCATTACAGCACATGATCAGTGCTGTAATGCATTATATATTGAATGATCTGTCAGTGTGATGGTGCGTTTACACAGAAAGATTTATCTGACAGATTTTTGAAGCCAAAGCCAGGAACAGACTATAAACAGGGTGCAGGTCATAAAGGAAAGACTGAGATTCCTTGTCTTTTGAAGTCCATTCCTGACTTTGGCTTCCAAAATTGGTCAGATAAATCTGCCTGTGTAAATGCACCATTATACTGACAGATCATTCAAATGATCAGGTCCCTGCCTCAGTGCAGGGGCCTGATCATTAGAAATCATAGCAGCCCAGACGCACTGGGAAGCGTCTGGGTTGCTATGGTTACCCTCCCGGAGTCGCGCCTCCGGGGAGGGGGGGGGGTCTGGGGAGAGGGAGCACGGGGAAGGGGGCGCCTGGAGAGGGAGAGAGCGGGCTGGGGAGGCAGAGCACGGGGAGGAGGGGGTGCGGGGTCGGCTAGGGCAGGGAGCGGCTGCCTGGGAGGAGCACAGCAGCGGCACAGCATGTGCAGCTGCCTCCTCCCAGCATCCGATCTGCGAGAAGCGTCTATGGGGTTAACTGCCCGGGGGGAGCGTGGCCCCTCTCTGGGCAGTGGCAGCAGGAGGAGGCTGTGTGACACAGCCTCCTTCTGCTGCCCGATCTCAGCCAGGGACAGTGGGGGGAGGCAGGGAGAGCATGATGATGATGCAGAATGGCACTGCTTTTCATGACGTCCCTGGACGTCATATTGGGGGAAGGGGTTAATGATGTTATCTTGCACTGTCTTATTGGGCATGAAACCCCCCTGCTCCTCACCTATCAGCTGGGGGATAACTCTATTAATTTTCTTTGCCAGCACTTTTGCAAAAAGCTTGACGTCAGTGTTAAGGAGCGAGATGGGGCGGTATGATTCGACCAATTTCAAATCCTTCCCCTTTTTCCCCAGCAAAATTATATGGGCTTTTCTCATAGTCTGAGATAACATCCCCCCTTTACAGGATTTATTTAATACCTTGGCAAGTGTGGGCAGGATTACGGCAGAATATTTCCTAGATATCTGGAAAGGTAACCGATCTGGACCAGGTGAGGTATTTCCTGATATAGATGCTAGAGCTTCCTCCTTTATAGACTTCTCGAAGTCCTCTTGTGCGACTTTTAAGCTGTCCCAGCTCTCCACAGAAGCCCTTTCCGCATGCTCCATGGTTCTCCGGTGTACTGCCTCCTGCAACTCCACTTCCCTAGACGCAAACCCCCTTTTACACCTCTTGATATTTTGGATTAGGATTCCCCTCAAAAAAGCCTTAAAAGTATCCCACACAACTAATAATGATGCAGACCCCTTGTTGGAAGATCAAAACCCATTAATTTCCTTAACCTTTATGTTGTTCTTGGTCGATAATCGACAACCAATGGGGATTAATTTTCATCCTATTATGAGTACCTGACCTCTGATCTTCCCCTAACTCAACAACGAGAGGGGTATGATCAGATATGGATCTAGGAGCATAAAAAATCCTTTTAACCTGCCGCAAAGCTGGAAGATTACACAGTAACAAGTCTATGCGTAAAGCCACATCATACGAGCTGCTAAAGCATGAATATTCCCGCTTATCTGGTTTCCTCACAAAAGTTCCGTAAATGGGACCGGCCATAGTCACAAGGTTTACCTGAGTTGTGTCTATCCAACAAGGGGTCCATAATACAGTTGAAGTCACCACCCATATATAACTGTGTAAAGGATTTGTCTTTAATAAATTCAGCGACTGCGAATAGGGCATCCATCCGGAATGGGGTGCTATATACAGGAATGCTAATATTGTGTTCCAGAGAACATCTTCCAGAGAACCATGGAGCAACACAAATCTACCCCGATCATCAACCTTAACACACCAAGGTTTAAATTTGATTTTTTTTATGAAAGTAAATAGATATGCCTGAAGAATATGACGACAGAGCCAAATGATACTCAAACTTATCCCATCTTCATGCTATCCACCTTATCAGGGGCCAGATGTGTTTCTATAAGGACAATTATGGCAGGGAGATATTTACTAATCCTATCTGCTATCGTACACTTCTTAGCTCTGTCGGCCATACCCCGGGTGTTCCAGATCACAATCCTAGTGCACATAGATAAAACAAATAAAATAAAATCCCCTCCCACAAATCTGTCGCTCCCGAACCGTCCCACCCTTCCCAAACCCTCCCACCCTTCCCAAACCCTCCCCACCTGTCGTGCATGATACCATGCACCACCCACTACCAGGCTGCACATTGCTCTTCCCTACTCCACAGCATAAATGTCATACACCAAAACCATACTATGCTGCCCCTTAGGTTATCACAAATAACTAATTTTTAACACCCTCAGCATCCAACCACTCAGCCAAATCAGAAGCATTGTAAAAAATAAATAAATAAATAAAAAACTGAATTACTGTAAATAAATGAACCAAAAATAGATTATCTAAACATAAATGAAGTAGCCTCTCCTCAGGCCTCCAAATAGGAGTTAGTTACTACCCAACAGATAGAAAACCAAAATCCAGGTTTCAATTGCATCTAGATGACCAAAATGATTTTGTACATCCATGTGTTCCTCTGATAACATCATTCAACCCCTCCTCTAATACTGAAAGCTGATTACACAGTACATGAAGGCGAGACACAGTCTTATCAAACATTTCAATTCATATAAGAATAGCAACTGGCCATCTCAGTTTCCTCTCTTCTGTGTGAATTCTCTGTTGAGGGGGTTGAAGTTCTTACGGGTCACATGCTTAGTGGTCACATGTTTAGTGTTCACCTGGGGGCATAAATCCCAAACAGAGGTAGCCTACTGTGTCCAGGCAACTGAAAAGGAAAAAAGGTAATTATAGTTCACCACTAGAGACAGGAGGGGGGCATCGGGGCACCTTGCATACAGTAGTTCCATCCCCCAAAAGATAAGGGGTTTAGCAGAGGGAGTCCTTTTCATACTCCTGTTCAGCTAGAGTGGTTGCTGAGAGCACACCATTTTAGTTCATAACTTGCAAAAAAAAAAAAAACCATGCTGTCCGCATATTCAGCCGTTTTCTTAGTCTGAACAGTTAGTCTGAACAGCTGTCTGGGACGCAACAGTCTGAGCAGACAGCAGCCCTGAGGAAGAAATGGTAGTCATGAATGCACCCCAAGTGGGCAAAGAACATACGACTACAGTCAGATGAAGAAGAGAACATTCCCAGGATGGGAAGGCCACGACTGGACAAAGGACAGGAACCAGATGAGAACTGCAGTAAAAATAAAAATAGCACCACTGAAGAAAGGAGTCAAGCCACAAGGGGGGCTATGGATCCAGAAAGGCCAGACCCAGACCGAGTCTGGGGTCATAGGGAACATGGCCGGATGAAAGGGGAAGAACGACAAAACAGCAGCTCACACCTGCCAGGAGCAGGTGGAAGCCACCAGGAGTGCGTGAAACACTGTGTCAATGCACCCAGAGACAAATAAGGAGGGAAGGAGAACACTGAGGGTTAATGAGGGTCTGGTAGAAACCTGGTAACAACCAAGGGCCTAAGTGATGACTACTGGACAAACCAGACGGTGACAGACATGCCCAAGACCAATGATACCAGCAGAGGAAATTGGTTATCCCAGAGAACTCTACTACTCATCAGTCCAGAGACGAAAGAGTAAACTGACTATCAACTTATCGTCCTGACTGGGTGATAGAACACCCATGAGTCTAGGCAGGTAACTGAGGTGGTGCTGCCAGGCAGGTTAATAAGGCAGATATCAGCAATCCCAGAGTCCAGGGAAACTAACAAGGATGGCCCATGAAGAAAATCCCTGGAGACTGGACTCAGCAGGACAGATGAATCACCTGAAAAACAGATGAGTAGAACGGAGAATACAAAGATGGCCATCATGGGGACAGGTTGGCAAATACTACTGGCCAGAAAAAACATCTGCCGGAGAAACCAGGGGTGACAGAAGAGCCTGGATTAAACACAGAGGTGGTCTAGATGACAACATCCTGGTATAGGCTTCCCAATATCATGGCTCAGGCAAGCCTAAGTCAGAGCAGAGAAAGACCCGACCCACAGACAGTGATCTTATAGAACAAGTAGCACTGGGGGGTGGGGGAAGCACTGAAAAGGGCAAGCGCATTGAGATGCAGGGCCTGTGTTGTCTGCAGTAGGGCCGACAGGCATTAACAACCCCAACATTCTGTTAGGATAGAAAAAATTCAAAGAGGGATTCCACCGCAAATGTTTGCTTTAAAATGAGATGTCTCACCACTAGCAGAGAGGATCAAATAGAGAAAAAAGCAAGGCTAAAAGAAAACCAGGGCTCCCAACAACAGTACCCTAGTACTCCAAGAGAGGATACTATTGTGCAAAGAGTTGGATCAAAGCAGATGAGCTTCCAGTGGAAACAACCTTGACACCTGTGGCAACAGAAGCCAAAGGGACCAAACCGACACAAAGGAAGAAAGTCTATCTGTAAGTATCACTCCAGGAAATAACAGAGTCTGGAGACTTGAATCGAAGTAGAGTCAAAAACCCAAAGGTGTCAGACCTGAAAGATTCCCTGAATGTGCACTGGATGCACATGGGTTAAGAAACCTTTCAAAATGGAATAGGGTGAACAGGTCCACTGCAAGTAGGCTGAGGCTTCCACTGGGGTGAAGGAAATGAAAAAACAGTTTACAAGTCACCGTGAGCGAGAACCTTCCCCTGAAAAAAACACGGCTGCTCCTGGAAGGGTGCAGCTCAATAGTGGGAGGACAAGAGGATATATGGCATCCATAGGGATAGGCCATAAGGCCTGACATACAAGATGGTCCTGTGGCTGTGGAAGAACTAGCAGATGTTCACATTTTAGGTCTGAACTCATAGTGCAGCAGACAATAGGTCATCCACAAAGGAGAGGAAGCTGCATAAGGCAAAGCCTGGTCCTCGTCAGCTTCTGATGTGACCTATGATGCTCCTGGACATACCAATAACCTGGCATAGAAAGGGGAAGAAATAGGAAGGCTGTACATCATAGCAGATAAATGTAGAAGCCAAGAGATCCATCTGCCAACCCTGAGATAGAACATAACCAAGCAGGGAGGCTGTACTCATGAGTACACCACCTGTGGGAGTGGATGGCATGGTCGGCTGCCCACTGTGGCATCCCGTATAAAGAGAGGGACAGGGTTCCGGAATCATAGGCATCTGATGAAGGAGACAGATCTGCAAGGTAACACATTCATTCCACCTATGGAAGAGAATAATGTGACTACCACTGTAAACATGACAGGGAATAGGTGTGATGGAGGAAGGAACCTCATACAGCAGACAGATATTGCCTTCGGCCACCGTTGTAGTGAAGCGATACCTGTGAACAGTTAGGGAATCTTTTAATACTCCTCAAATCACCACCCTAGGAGTGGTGTAATGAGGTTAGTGGTGTTGCATGAACAGCTGCAAGTCACAGGAAAAAACCCTCATGCAGCCCCTTCACCCTATCTACAAGGGTGAGTAAGGTGGCTAGCAGGTACTAGATAAAGAGCAGAAGGATATCTCTGCAAACAAGGCACTCCGACTACGGGAGGAGGGAAGTGATAGACAGGATGGTATCGCTGTGCCACGACTACTTTACCTATGAAAGGAGTAGTTTGACTGCTGGTGTGGCAGTAGACCGTGCCATGTGACTGCTGGTGTGGCAGTAGCCGTGTCATGTGACTGCTGATGTGGCAGTAGCCAGTGCCATGAGGCTGCCGATGTGGCGAAAGCCAGTGGTGTGTGACTGCCAATGTGGCGATTTCCAGTGGCGTGTGACTGCCAATGTGACGATAGCCAGCGGCGTGTGACTGCCAATGTGACGATAGCCAGTAGCGTGCGACTGCCAATGTGACGATAGTCAGTAGTGTGTGACTGCCAATGTGACGATAGCCAGTAGCGTGTGACTGCCAATGTGACGATAGCCAGTGGCGTGTGACTGCCAATATGACGATAGCCAGTGGCGTGTGAAATTACAAATCTGTGCCATGCGATAAGTAGGATGGCATGATGTGGAAGGAAGCAATATGACTGACAAAATAAAAAAGTCAGGAGAGGACCTCTGCAGTGTGAGCCAGAAAATCCCTCTGCTGTAACTGTAGTCCGTACTATTGGAAGGAAAGGCAGAAAGTCTGATAAGTGATACATTCAGACAACAAAACCCTTGAAACAGCAATCCTGAGTGTGGGGGAAGAGAATAAAAATAAAAAAAATCATCCTTGCATGGCAGGAATATGGGAACTGTAATAATTACAGGAACCACTAGAGGGCGCCAGAGTACAAAACAAGTACTTCACAGCCAGCAGGGGGCGCATGTGCCATTCCAAGCCGGCTGCATTGAATCACCCTGCAGGGAAACATACAAGAGAAATGACAGCCAATAGCAGGCAGCGGAAAATGCGCACTGCTTTGCCATTGGCTGTTGCAAAGGAGTACATGCCCCCCTGAAGAGAAGGCCTAAGCCAGAAGCCGGGGGTTCACTAGTGTGAATGGTTGCCGGGCTAGGGAATTCAGAGGGCGCCGGTGGTGACACGCTGCAGGAGTGTTTGGAGAGTATGGCGCCCACCAGGGAGTGGAGAAAAGGTGGGGTGCTACAATTATGGCCACCTGTCCCTACCCGCTACTGCACTGTACAGGGGTCCTCCCTTGGTAAATTTTCTCTTAAGGGGATTAAAGAGGAGGGGCGAGGGAGGCCTGACATGGCGGGAAGGTGGTGCTGAGGATGTGGTGGGCTCGGAGAGAAGAGGAAGGGGCCCCAGGGGAGGAGGGAATACTCACCTAGTGCCATATACTTTCCCTCTTGCTCCTCTTCTCTTCATCTCCCCGGTGAGACCAGCAGGGTCACCCCTTCAGCTTTCCGCTCACCTGGAGGGGTTTGCTGGTACAGGGGGGAGCTCTTCCAGCAATTTGGGTGACCCTTGGGCTGGTGGGACAGAGGAGCCCGCTCCGGACTCATGATACCACTTGTCTTCTTGGAGCTAGGGGTGCTGGCAGCGCACTGCTGCTCGTTGGCGAAACAGGGAGACAAGATAGTCTATGTTACCCACCTAAAAGGGAGGAAATGTAAAATAATAAACTAAAATAATAAAAAGCAGAAACCTGCAGTAACTGCAGGAGTGTCTGCCTTCTACGGACACTAATCTAAAACTGATTAGCTCAGTGCCTGCAGGCGGGGTATAGCCTGGTGGGGAGGGGTCAACACTTTTTTCTTTGCTTAGTGTCGTCTCCTAGTGGCACCAGCCTATACCCACTGTGTCTGTGTCCCCCAATGACACGAGCAAAAAATAAATAAGCATGTTCATTATTTTAATGTCTATTCTAAAGGACTGATGTTAAAATAACGAAGTGGGAACACAGCGGGTAACACTGCAAAAATGAATGGATGCTAATTTTATTGCAATCAGTGTCCGTTCTTTTCTAAAAACAAACGTAGTAGGAATATAGCCTTATTTTGTTTTTTGTCATATGTTGATTTTATTCTTTCAAGATTCAAACTTTTGCTTTATTATCATAGTTTTCAGTATGAGGCTATGCCCGCATTCCAATTAAAAAGTAGTACCAACCGCGGTGAACATCACAGACAGCGGCTGCTGTTTTACAAAATGTGAACATGGCCTTGGTCAGCATTTTGCAACCAGGAGTGGATTGAAAACACAGAAAGGCTATGTTCACACACTATTAAAATTGAGTGGACGGCCGCCAAT
This sequence comes from Dendropsophus ebraccatus, assembly GCF_027789765.1. NCBI lineage: Eukaryota > Metazoa > Chordata > Amphibia > Anura > Hylidae > Dendropsophus > Dendropsophus ebraccatus. The sequence goes on along the minus strand of NC_091454.1, from coordinate 42,905,293 downwards.
AGCATATAATGGACGTTATTTGCCTTTAAATGAAAATAGTCCATCGGTGCACACACTGTATAGAATAATGGGCGCAATTGATTACTGTAGTCCAAATAACGAACATGCGCATTATGCTTACTACTTCTGTGAAATAGGTCTGGGTTTTTTTCCCAACTGTTCACACTTTGTTTTACCTTTACTCAACATTACTGCTGTATTTAGCTTTTTATTTAATTGTGTGTGAACCTAGCCTGAGCGCCTGAAGATTCCGCTTCAGAAAAGTAGAGATCACACGTACAAATGGATTAAGAGTTTTGATATAGGTGTGGGCTAGAGCGAATTTCCAGTTTCTGTCTGGGTTTGACAAATTTTCTGTATCCGAACACTTGGGCCCAGATTTATCAAAAGTGTACAAAATACACTGGTGTAAACTGCCCACAGAAACCTGTCACAGCTCCTCTTTCATTTTACCAGGGCTAAAAGTTGAGCTGTGATTGGTTGCTATCAGCAGTTTACACCAGTGTATATTTTACACTCTTTAATCCATTAAGGACCGATATAATTAAAATTTTTGTGCTTTCGTTTTGTCCTCCTTGTGTTTAAAAGGCCATTGCGCTTGCATATTTTTACGCACAGACCTACATGAGTCCTTATTTTCTGCTACACCAAATATACTTTCGCAACTTCAGACTTAATTTTTATGATATGTAAAATTAAAACTTTTTTTTTTTTAAACTAAAAGTTCAAATTGCTCTATTCTGATCCTTATAATGCTTTTATTTTTTTGGGTCTATGGGGCTGTGTGAGGTGTCATTTATTTGCAACATGACCTGTTCTTTCTATCAGTACCTTACTTGCATATATGCAACTTTCTGATCACTTTTTATTACAATTTATCTGTATTCGATAAACAAAAATGAAACATTTCGCACTTTGACAAGTTTTTGCGCTTGCGTTGTTTACCATGCATGATCATGAATGTGATTTAATAGTTAGGGCGATTACGTATGCGGTGATACCAAATATGTTTATTGTTTTATTTATTAATTTTTATTTATGAAAGGGAAAAGGCAGGTGATTTTAACTTTTGTTAGGGGAGGGGATTTTTTTATTAATAAAAATGTTTATTTTATTTTTTTACATACAGTAATTTCAAGTCATATAGATCAGTGTAGTATACATAATACAGCAGATACATTAGATCAGTGCTGTGTTACAGATTGCTGAGCGGGGTCAATTGTCATTCCGACGCTGAGGCCCAGCTCGGTAAGAAGAAGGGATCTCCCTTTCTAGATCGCATTTCGAGGGGCCGGGGCGAGGGTGGGTTGGGGGGATTTTGGGTTGTGTTGACAGTGTTGTGCTGTAAGCTGGCAGTCCCCAAGTAAGCATGGTACCTTTTGGTACCTTGCAGACAATACCACTATCATGAAGTGTCAAAGTGTTGTTTGTGCCACACTCTAAAAAAACTAAAATTGTTCGAAGCAGCACCAGACTACAAAAATAGAGTGTAAGGGTATGTGCACACTTAGTAATTCTGACGGACACTCCCGTCGCGGAACTCTCAGCTCGCACCCGCAGCAGGCGCGCTAGTCTCTGCGCATGTCTTTGAGTCCATTCTATGCAAGGGCGGATTCTTTCATCAGTCCAAAGACTGATTAAGTTCATTCTTTGGATGGAGGGCTGAATCCGCCCGCGCATAGAATGGAGTCGGACATGGGTGGAGACACGCACGCCTGAAGCAGTCCGCGAGCAGGTGTGAGCTGAGAATTCCGCGACGCTGTGTGCACATACCCTAAAGGAGTGCACATCTCACAGGACCGGACCCAGGACCGTATCAGAATCAAAAGAATGCAGATGAGACTGCACATCCAAAGAATCTTCACTCATTTAATCACAACAATGCAACGTTTAGGCTACAGAAGCAGCCTTGAGAAATTATATAGCAGCTAAACTTGGCAGGGATATTAACCCCTTCACGTCAGCCATCTGTATATATACGTTCCTATTGCACATGCCCCGTGCAGTAGGAATGTACATATACGTTCCTGCTTTGACGGGGGTTTGTGATGAGAACGGGATCGCTGCATCTGAGTGAGGCACCGTAGATAATGAGAATCAGCTGCGATCCCGCAGCTGACCCCCATTAACCCCTTAGTGACCACCGAAACAGCGGTCACTAATGGGCCGGTGACGCCGCTATATTTCATCTCCCCCCACCGTGAATCCACAGTGGGGGGAGATGAAATAGTTAAAATCAGACCCCAGACCAGCCCCCCTAGTGCCCCGGTGTCTAACCCCCCCCTCCCCGCGGCGGCCATCAGATCCAAGACTAATGTCTGTTCACAGTGATCTCTTTGTAAAAATGAATGAAAACCCCATGCTCTCCGCCACCGGAGGTAGCGGAGAGCATGGGGCAGTCATTGGGGACCCCCCCTGTGGAGTCCCGGTACAAGCGATCAGCGGTATATACTATATACCACTGATCGCTTGTGCCATGTGCCGCCGGAACATTTTATCCCCTGTCACCATGAATGATTGGTGACAGGAGATAAAAAGTGATGTCCCCCCCACCCCCCCAGTCGCCCCCCACCCCCCCAGTCACCCCCGTCCCCGAGTCACCCTCCCCTACCCCATATACTCACCTGATCCTGGAGCTCCTTCCTCCTCGGTGTCCTGGCTGGTTATGAAGTGCGCATGCGCTCCACAACCAGCCAGCTCTGAAAATTTAAAGTGACAGAGACTAATTTGGTCTCTGTCACTAAACTATGATTACTGTGATAGAAAATATCACAGTAATCATAGTAATACAGTGAAAAAGAATGTGAAAAGTACAAAAAGTGACAAACATACAAAAAAATAAAACACACACTTTCTATTATAGTAATAATTGCAGTTTACTCCCAAATTACCCCTAACCCTCCCAGATTACCCGTAACTACCGCAGCTAGCCCGTAACCACCCCAGGTTGTCCGTAATCACGTCAGATTGCACGTAACCCCCCAGATTACCTGTAACCACCGCACGTTGACCGTAACCACCGCACGTTGCCCGTAACCACCGCACGTTGCCAGTGACCCCCTCCAGATTGTCCGTAATCACCCCAGATTGCCTGTAACCACCCCAAATTACATGTACCCACCCCAGATTACCTATAAGCACTTCAGTCTATCCGTAACATTTCTAGATTGTCTGTAACCCCTCCAGGTTGCCTGTAACCACCGCAGGTTGCGCATAACCACCCCAGGTTGCCCGTAATCATGCCAGATTACATGTAACCCCCCAGATTGCACGCAACCACCGCAGGTCGCGTCTGACCACCGCACGTCGCATCTGACCACTGCACCTTGCCTCTGACCACCGCACGTCGCCTCTGACCACCGCACGTCGCCTTTGACCACCGCACGTCGCCTCTGACCACCGCACGTCGCCACTGACCACCGCACGTCGCCACTGACCACCGCACGTCGCCACTGACCACCGCACATCGCCACTGACCACCGCACGTCACCTCTGACCACTGCACCTTGCCTCTGACCACCGCACCTTGCCTCTGACCACCGCACCTTGCCTCTAACCACCCCAAATTGCCAGTGACCCCCTCCAGATTGCCCGCAACCACGCCAGATTACAGGTACCCACCTCAGATTACCTATTAGCACTTCAGTTTATCCGTAACCACAGCAGGTTGCCTGTAACCACCCCAGATTGTCTGTAACCACCCCAGATTGTCTGTAACCACCCCAGACTGTCTGTAACCACCCCACGTTGCCCGTAACCACAGCAGGTTGCCTGTAACCACCCTAGATTGTCTGTAACCACAGCAGGTTGTCCGTAACCACAGCAGGTTGTCCGTATTCACCCCAGGTTGCCTGTAACCACCCCAGGTTGCCTGTAACCACCCCAGGTTGCCTGTAACCACCCCAGGTTGCCGTAACCACAGCAGGTTGCCCGTGACCTCCCCATGTTGACGGTATCCACCCCAGATTACCCGTAACCACCCCAGATTACCCGTAACCACCCCAGATTACCCGTAACCACCTCAGACTGCCTGTAACCACCCCAGACTGCCCGTAACCACCTCCAAATTACCCGGAACCACCCCACATTACCTGTAATCTAATTTTTTTTATTTTATTTTAGTAACTGCGCTATTCTAATAACTATTACTAGCTACTGTTTTGCTCCAGCAAATTGGCACTCCTTCCCTTCTGTGCCCATACAGTGGTTTATGCCCACATATGGGGTACCGTTGTACTCGGGAGAACCTGCGTTAAAGATTTTGGGGTACGTTTTCTCTCATGTTCCTTGTGAAATTTAGAAATTTCAAACTAAACCAACATATTATTGGAAAAATTCAAGTTTTTCATTTTTACTGGCCAATTTTGAATACTTTCCTCTAATACCTGTGGGGCCAAAATGCTCATCCTACCCCAAGATGAATTCTTTGAGGGGTGTACTTTCCAAAATGGGGTGACTTTTGGGGGAGGTCTATTCTGTAGACATTTCAGGGGCGCTGCAAATGCACCTGGCGCTCAGAAACTTCTTCAGAAAAATCTGCACAGAAAATGCTAATTGGCGCTCCTTCCCTTCTGAGCCCGGCTGTGTGCCCATACAGTGGTTTATACCCACATATGCGGTACCGTTCTACTCAGGAGAACCTGCATTACAGATTTTGGGGTGAATTTTCTCTCCTGTTCCTTGTAAAATTGAGAAATTTCAAACTAAAGGAACAAATTATTGGAAAAATTCGAGTTTTTCATTTTTACTGTCTACTTTTGAATACTTTCCTCTTATACCGGTGGGGTCAAAAGCTCACCACACCCCAAAATGAATTCTTTGAGGGGTGCACTTTACAAAATGGGGTGACTTATGGCGAGATTTTACTCCGCTGGCACTACAGGGGCTCTGCAAACGCAGCTGGCACTCAGAAACTTCTGCAGCAAAATCTGCATTGAAAAAGCTAATTGGCGCTCCTTCCCTTCTGAGCCCGGCTGTGTGCCCATACAGTGGTTTATACCCACATATGCGGTACCGTTCTACTCAGGAGAACCTGCGTTACAGATTTTGGGGTGAATTTTCTCTCCTGTTCCTCGTGAAATTGAGAAATTTTTAACTAAAGGAACATATTATTGGATAAATTCGAGTTTTTCATTTTTACTGTCTACTTTTGAATACTTTCCTCTAATACCTGTGGGGTCAAAATGCTCACCACACCCCAAAATGAATTATTTGAGGGGTGTACTTTCCAAAATGTGGTGACTATGGGCGAGATTTTACTCCGCTGGCACTACAGGGGCACTGCAAAAGCACCTGGTGCTCAGAAACTTCTTCAGCAAAATCTGCATTGAAAAAGCTAATTGGCACTCCTTCCGTTCTGAGCCCTGCTGTGTGCCCATACAGTGGTTTATGCCCACATATGAGGTACCTTTTTACTCAGGAGAACCTGCGTTACAGATTTTGGGGTGAATTTTCTCTCCTGTTCCTCGTGAAATGGAGAAAATTCAAACTAAAGGAACATATTATTGGAAAAATTCGAGTTTTTCATTTTTACTGTCTAATTTTGAATACTTTCCTCTAACACCTGTGGGGTCAAAATGCTCATCCTACCCCAAGATGAATTCTTTGAGGGGTGTACTTTCCAAAATGGGGTGACTTATGGGGGGTTTTCTCTCTGCTGACACTACAGGGGCACTGCAAATGCACCTGGCGCTCGGAAACTTCTTCAGCAAAGTCTACAATGGAAAAGCTAGATGGCGCTCCCTTCCTTCTGAGCCCCGCTGTGTGCCCATACAGTGGTTTACGCCCACATATGGGGTACCGTAGTACTCAAGAGAACCTGCGTTACAAATTTTGGGGTGCGTTTTCTCTCATGTTCCTTTTGAAAATGAGAAACTTTAATCTAAACATATATATTATTGGAAAATTTTAATTTTTCATTTTTTTACGGCCTAATGGTGAATACTTTCCTTCAGCCCCTGTAGGGTTAAAATGCTCATTATACCCCTAGATTAATTCTTTAAGGTGTCTAGTTTCCAAAATGGGGTCACTTATGGGGGTGTCCAGTATACAAGCCTCCTAAATAAACTCAAGAAAAGAACTGGTCCCTAAAAAAATCAGTTTTGGAAACTTTTACGAAAATGTGGTAATTTGCTGATAAATTTCTAAGCCCCGTAACACCCTAAAAAAGTAAAATATGTTTATGAAATGAAGCCAGAATAAAGAGGACATATCGGTAATGTGACTTAGTAACTAATTTATGTGATACGACTTTCTTTTTTAGAAGCAGAGAATTTCAAAGTTCATAAAATGCTAATTTTTTCAATTTTTCATGATATTTTGATGTTTTTCACAAAAAACACACAAAGTAGTGACCAAATTTTGCCACTAATATAAAGTGCTATATGTGACGAAAAAACAATCTCAGAATCGCTAGCATATGTTAAAGCATCACTGAGCTATAAGAGCATAAAGTGAGACAGGTCAGATTTTGAAAAATGAGCCTGGTCTTTTAGGTGCAAATAGGCTTGGTCTTGAAGGGGTTAAGATAAGCCTTAGACACAACACCAGCAAATTTATATATATTTTTTGCTGATAGTTGAACAACCCCTGTAAGGTATACACTGCAGCAAACCTTAGGGCCCTATTACACTGAGCAATAACCTGACAAATAAGACCGTTTCGGGATATTATCTCTCTGTGTAATAAAGACAACAATCAACCAATGACAATCATTGGCTGATCATGTCTTTTGGCATCACTACGTGCAAAAGGCCGATGGCGGATGAATCTGTAAAGAAAATTATAAATGGTTCGCTTTACCTCTCTATGCTCCTATTGTTCTCTTCACTTCTCCTTGACAGGCTGCACAGCCAATCACTGGCCAGGACAGAACAGTTTTGTAAAAATGATTTAGCTTTACCCTTATTTCAAATATCCCTATCCTAGAGGACCTGGTCATCCAGCCCAGAGGAAAAAGGCTGTGCTTTGCAAGTTTAGGGTAAGTTCACACTGAGGAATAGGCCAGTATTCAGGAAAGTTTTCTGCTTGAAATACCTCACCTATTCAGCTCTGGCAGAAAAGGAGAAAAATTTTAGTGGAAGTCAAGCGGAATACAAGCAGAATTTAAGCCCCCATTGACTTCTATAATATTCCTCTAGCAGAATCTGCCCAAAGAATTGACATGTCAAAAGCGGATCTGTGGCAGAAAATTCTGCAGTGTGAACAACAGAGCGGAAATTCCATTAAACACAATGGGACATTGCTCTGTTCATATTTTACGGGAGAGCGGATTCTGCTTCAATTCCTCACCTATTCCTCAGTGTGCACATGCCCTAAGGGTACTATTATACGGGCCGATAGGGGCCCAATAACAACTGTATACGAGCGCCGATCTGCTAGATCTGCGCTTGTTTACTGGGCCTATTACACGGCCCGATAATCGTTTAACAAGGGCTGCAAAGTCATTGTTACCGATGTCCTTGCAGCCCTTGCTTAAACTGTATACTTTACCTATTTACGCTCCAGGGCTGCCCCTGAGGTCTGCTTCTCCCCGAGTCCCGCGCACTCTAGCTTCAAAGTGGCCTGTCAGCTGACAGGCCGCTCAGCCAATCACAGGCCTTGGTGGTCCTATTACACGTAGTGGTGTGCGGTCGGCGCCTGACAATTATAGGTTCTAACCTATATCAACGATAAGCCGATGACCGTTGTCATCGGCTGATCGTTGTATTTATTACACGGAGCGATAATCGGCCCGATTCGGCCTATTATCGTTCCGTGTAATAGTACCCTAAGTAAGGGTAAGGGGCCAGGTGGCCCTTAGAGAAGAAGGCATCAGCTGCTACATAGTACAGGCTAATATTAGATTACACCTGATATCTTGGTACGGTAGAGTGGAATTGGCCAATCGGGACAGCTTATTAGCCCAAATGAAAATATATAGTGTTTTTACAGTAACACTGTTTCATCTTACATTTTCTCAAATTAGGCATCCCAAAGTTTTTTATGCATTTTATACAACAGTACACAGTTTTTTGTCAAAAACAGCTGTTTGAGCATATATCAGAGTTTAAGGGTGACGGGGGCGGAGCCTGACCGGGGATGGAGTAAGCCGCACACCGTGTGAGCTCCCGCATACAGCCGCATCATACATGCTCCTGCGGGCTGGAGGACGGCGGCACCCACACACCCCACGTACCGGAGGGCAGAGGACGCAGCGGGGACCAGATATGGCCGGCGGGACATCCAAAAAGAGCACTGTGCAGCGGTCCGGCGGGGCGCCCACACAGCAGGCTGCAGGCAAGTTGGTGGTGTGTGCAGGGGACCAGCTAGGGGAGCAGGGGGGCAGCCCAGACGCCGGCCAGAACCGGAGCCCACGTTCCCCGGACGCAATCCTGCCCGCTCAATCCTCACTGGGGCCTGCCATTATTAGGCAGCAGAGCCATGAGGCCCAGATCCACAGGGAGGAGGCGGAGGAGGACGACCTGCCTGAGCCCACACTGAGGGAGGTTTTTCGAGCAGTAATGAAAGGCAACATGGCCATTGCCTCCCTACAACAGCAAGTAGGCTCTATTCAGGAAGAACTGTCCTTTATGCGCCAAAATGTGCAAAAAGTCAATGAGAGAATGGCTGCTGCTGAGGGCAGAATCAGTGATTTGGAGGACAAGCTAGACCCTGTTGCTATAGATACTCGCAGACATGATCAGCAAATTTCTGCTCTCCTCCTAAAAGCAGATGATCTGCAAAACAGACTGAGACGCAACAATGTGCGCATTGTGGGCTTCCCAGAAAAAGCAGAAGGCCCTAATCCCACCCGTTTCTTTGACTCCTGGATTAAGGATGCTATAGGAGAGGGGACGCTGTCACCTTTGTATGCTATAGAAAGAGCCCACCGAGTCCCTGCTCACCCATTACCACCGGGGGCCCAGCCGCGCTCGGTTCTGGCGAAACTGCTACACTACAAAGACAGAGACGCTATCCTGCAGGCTGCACGCCAAAATCCTGATATTACCTACAACGCTTGTCGTGTTTCCTTCTACCCGGATTACTCCGCAGAAATTCAAAAGAAGCGGGCACGCTTTACGGAAATCAAACGCAGGCTACGCCAACTTCATGTTCCCTATGCCATGTTGTACCCAGCCAAATTGCGCGTTGTCGCTATGGGAGACACGCATTTCTTCACTGAACCGCGTGATGCTGACCGCTGGCTTGAAGCTCATCAACAGCAGATTCGGCAGGGGGCCAACCCCTGATGTGTTTCACGTCCCTTTGCTTTCCTCCGTGGCGTGTGGAAAGTTTCTCCCTCCGCTGTGGAGAATGTGTTTTTCATTTTGGTGCCTTTTGTCCTTAGCCCGCAGTTGCACCTTGTATCCTGATTGAAGCGGGGTGGCCCGAAGAAGATGCGAGCTTTTCACCTACACTCGGTAGTGTGGAGAACTGGTGGCCCCCACTGTCCACACGTAGTGGACAATTGTCCCTGTTTTTTGTTCTCATTTCTGTTTCTCTTTTTTCTTATTTTTTTTTCTTTTTTTTTTCTGGTTGCTGGGTCTATCAGGCCCTGTGTTTCTTGGCAGCTCCCACACACTATACATGTACTCTCTACCCTCCGATATTTTTCATTGTACTACGCACTGTGCATTGATGTGTTTATATTTTCAAATGCATTTGTTTCTGTTCCCTTATGGCGAATGGCATTAGAGTGGTCTCCTGGAACATAAGAGGTCTGGGTGAGGCTGATAAGCGTTACGCACTGTTTGATAGATTACGTACTTTCCACCCCCTCATCTTGTGTCTGCAGGAGACCCACCTTACTAAAGACACAGCTCATCTGTTACGCAGGTCGTGGATAGGCTGGAGCTATCATTCTTACTACTCACAGTATTCCCGGGGGGTGAGCATACTGGTCCATAAAAATATACCATTTGTTTGTTTAAAGGTTAAAGTAGACCCTCATGGTCAGTTCATTTGTTTGTATTGCTCCATTTATGCTACTAAGTGGGTACTGTGTTCACTCTATACAGTGTCGGACTGGGGTACCTTGGGCCCACCAGGGAAACTGACTCTAGGGGCCCACCCTGTATAGGAAAGTTTCTATGTGTGTATTTTGGCATATGGCAATGTTTCCTAACCTTTATACATCGGGGCACACTTACAAAATAAAGTTCTACAAAATACAAAAAAAAAAACTAATTCAGTGACTCACAGGTGACGTCTTCTTTGATCTGAGGAGATCACTCTTCATTTCCTCTCCATCCGGCCCCGGCCTCCATGATGAGTTCCTCTTGCTACAATTCTTCTCCTCAGAACCTGTCAGACAGACATCTTAGGCTCCGCACATTTCCAGCAACTTCCTTCCCTTTTCCCCACCCATAGACTCCCATACAGTAGTAATTCCACTACCTGGTGTCATGTGCAGTAAAGTAAGGAAGTATGTGTGTAACCTGCCCTTCCCTCATAGTGATTTCCCCTGCCCTCATATTAATGTCCCCTGCCCCCATAGTAATGCCCCCTGACCCCATAGTAATGCCCCCCTGCTCTTCCCCCATAGTATCTTCCCCCTGCTCTGCCCCCTCAGTATATGCCCCCTGCTCTGCCCCAATAGTATCTGCCACCACAGTATATGCCCCCTGCTCTGCCCCATAGTATCTGCCCTCTGCTCTGCCCCAATAGTATCTGCCCCCATAGTATCTGTCCCCTGCTCTGCCACCACAGTATATGCCCCCTGCTCTTCCCCATAGTATATGCCCTCTGCTCTGCCCCAATAGTATCTGCCCCCTGCTCTCCCCCAATAGTATATGCCCTCTGCTGTGCCCCAATAGTATATGCCCTCTGCTCTGCCCCCATAGTATCTGCCCCCTGCTCTGCCCCAATAGTATCTGCCCCCTGCTCTGCCCCAATAGTATCTGCCCCCTGCTCTGCCCCAATAGTATATGCCCTCTGCTGTGCCCCAATAGTATATGCCCCCTGCTCTGCCCCAATAGTATATGCCCTCTGATCTGCCCCAATAGTATATGTCGCATAGTATATGCCCCCTTCTCTGCCCCATAATATATGCCCCCTGCTCTGCCCCAATAGTATATGTCGCATAGTATATGCCCCCTTCTTTGCCCCATAATATATGCCCCCTGCTCTGCCCCAATAGTATATGCCCCCTGCTCTGCCCCATAGTATATGCCCCCTGCTCTGCCCCATAGTATATGCCCCCTGCTCTGCCCCATAGTATATGCCCCCTGCTCTGCCCCATAGTATTTGCCCCCTGCTCTGCCCCATAGTATATGCCCCCTGCTCTGCCCCATAGTATATGCCCCCTGCTCTGCCCCATAGTATATGCCCCCTGCTCTGCCCCATAGTATTTGCCCCCTGCTCTGCCCCATAGTATATGCCCCCTGCTGTGCCCCGTAGTATATGCCCCAGCTCTGCCCAATAGTATATGCCCCCTGCTGTTACCCATAGTATATGCCCCCTGCTCTGCCCCATAGTATATGCCCCCTGCTCTGCCCCATAGTATATGCCCCTTGCTCTGCCCCATAGTATATGCCCCAGCTCTGCCCAATAGTATATGCCCCCTGCTCTGCCCAATAGTATATGCCCCCTGCTCTGCCCCATAGTATATGCCCCCTGCTCTGCCCCATAGTATATGCTTCCTGCTCTGCCCCATAGTATATGCCCCCTGCTCTGCCCAATAGTATATGCCCCCTGCTCTGCCCCATAGTATATGCCCCCAGCTCTGCCTCAACATAAACAAAAAAGTCATATTCACGTAATCCGGCCAGGGGACGGGTCTTCTCTCTTCTAGCTGTGTTCTCTCTTCTTTGCACCGCAGGGATGGATCCTCCGGCACGCGTGATGACGTCATCGCATCGCGCCGGCTGAGGAGATCACATCCAGCGCTGCTGAGTGAGGCACGGGACCGCATGGAGGAGGAAGGAGGAGGAGGAAGTGGAGTGGCTGTGCTCTGTGAGGTCCGGGGAAGGGGGAAAACTGCTTGAGTCACCCGGACCTTTGTCAGGACACCTCAGGGGCCCACCGGGGGTTTCCCCGGCCCCCCGGTGGCCCAGTCCGACACTGACTCTATATACCTCCACCTTACAATAGCTCAGTCTTGAAAACAATTTTGAGTTTTGGTGCAGCACACCCGGATGCCTCACTGCTCCTCATAGGTGATTTCAATTCTGTTGTGGATGGCACCCTTGAAAGGATGTCTGCAGTGGCATCGCCCTCCAATGCGCGCCTGACCCCCTTGGGTGCGCTCTTACCTGAGGTAGCTCTCTTCGATCTCTGGAGGGCACGACACCCGGGTGTGCGCACCTACTCCTGTTACTCGGCCACGCACAATAGTCTGTCTCGTATTGACCTTGCCCTTGGGGATGCTCGGACGCTGTCCTTGGTGATAGAGGTGGAATATTTGCCGCGGTCACTCTCTGACCACTCCCCCCTGAGCCTCCTCCTGGAACACCCTGGAGTGTGGCGCCCCACAGTGCGATCTTGGCGCCTTAATCCGCATTGGCTCTTTATCCTCAAGACACCTGGTATTCAAATGGCAGCGGAAGAATTCTTTAGTCATAATGCTGGTACTGCCACTCCACAGATCGAGTGGGATGCCATGAAGGCGTATTTAAGAGGATATTTTATACAAACAATTACCCGTACTAAGCGAGCAAGAGGCCAACTACGGTCGGCTCTCCAGGACTCCTATTTACAGGCGGAGGAGAATCACATTGCAGGTAATTCTGCGGTTACCTCAGCTAGACTTAGAGAGGCCCAACAGGTACTTACAGATTTTGACCTTGAATCCGCCGCCCATAAGAGAAACTTTTCTAAGCACATGTTTTTTGTAGAAGGCGAGCGTACTGGGCATCTCTTATCTGTTATCACGAGTGCCCAGAGAAGTTCGACCTTCCTCACCCACATACAGAATAATGAGGGAGCACTGGTGACCTCTACCCCTGACATCCTACAAGTCTTTTATTCTTACTATTCTAATCTTTATAGCTCTAAATTGGAGGCCACTCCCAATCATATCAGGGATTTCCTGTCTTCTGTCTCTCTCCCGATCCTAACTACTGATGTGCGGGAAACATTGGAGACCCCACTGACCTTGGAAGAGCTAGAGGCTGCGGCCTCCTCTATCACCAACAACAGGGCACCGAGGATGGATGGGTTGCCGGGAGAATTATTTAAAAAGGTCGGAGAGGTGCTGTTGCCCAAACTGTTAGAGGTATGGCAGGCCTCTGTGGAATCAGGCTCCCTTCCGGAGTCCATGAGGGAAGCAGTATAGTCCTACCCAAGCCTGGGAGAGATGTAACCTTGCCGGGTTCCTATAGACCCATCTCTCTGTTATCTACAGATATCAAGATAGTGGCCAAGGCCATAGCCAACAGACTCTCCCTCTACATGAGTGCTCTAGTTCATCCTAACCAAACAGGCTTTATTCCAGCCAGGTCCACTGCCATGAATATTAGACGGTTATATGTTAATCTCCAGTTGCCCTCGGAGGATTCGGGGGGGGGAGGGCGGTGTGCTCACTTGACGCTGTCAAAGCTTTTGACAGTGTCGAATGGGCCTTTCTATGGGCAGTACTGGACAAGATGGGGTTTGGGCCACACTTTATTTCTTGGATTCTGCTGCTATATTCCTCACCCTATGCACATGTGAAAATAAATGGTGGCCTATCTGCCAGATTTGATTTACAGCGGGGTACGCGGCAGGGGTGTCCCCTGTCGCCGTTGCTTTTTGCGTTAGCCATAGAGCCGCTGGCATCCCTAATACGTGGCCATCCGGGTGTGTGTGGTTTTAAGAGGGGTCCCTAAGAGGAGAAAATAGTGTTATACGCAGATGACTTATTGTTATATTTAAATTACACTGATGCATCTCTGGCCACAGCTATCACGCTTATTGATGACTTTGGCAGATTTTCGGGATTGTCTATTGGTTGGGACAAGTCGGTGCTGCTGCCACTGGATGTTAATGTGGCTCACATGCCTGTCCTCCCCTTCCCTCTCAAGATTGTCACGGAATTTAAATACCTTGGCATTATCATCTCTAAGGATATTAAAGCCTATGAGAGATTGAACCTCACACCGATTCTTTCCAAATTTCAGGCCAAAATGGGGATGTGGCGTAAGCTCCCTCTATCAGTAGTGGGACGCTCTAATCTGATATGGATGCCCCAATTACTATATGTATTGCATAATTCCCCAATACGGATTCCTCTCCGTTACTTTCACAAAATACACAGCTTATTCAGAGACCTCATTTGGGGTTCCCAGCGCCCTCGTATAAAGCTAGAAACTTTGCAGAGAGCTAAGACAGCAGGGGGGTTGGCGGTGCCTAATGCCATGATTTATTTCTTAGCCTCTCAGCTGCAACATCTTAGGGGGTGGGAGACAGACACGTTAATGGACCCTACTTTCCAATTATTACAGGCCCATTTCTCGTGCGTCTTATTGGGGGACACAGATACCATGGGTATAGGCTGCTGCCACTAGGAGGCGCTGACACTAAGAGAAACAAAGGAAGTGACTCGTCCTGAGCAGGATATACCCGCCCACAGGCACTGAGCTAAACCAGTTTAGCTTAGTGTCAGTAGGAGGCAGACACAGGTCTGGGTTCTCCAGACCAGTTTCTTCCTTTATGTTTAGTTAGTTAGATTTTCTTTTTCCTTCTAGGTCCTATGGATTCTTGGGCACGGTGGGTTATCTAAAACTCACCCTGATCCCCCCACTATGCGACCAGGGAACAGACCATAAATGTAAATGGGCTGTGACCCCTCGGTTGCCACCGGCCGGCAACGTGACACCAGGGCCCCAGATCAGTCTGACTATCTGGTCGCCTTTCTGCGGACTCTGTATCCGCACAGCCCCTTCCCGCCTCGCCCCCCAAAGCTTGGCGCGTAAGGTGAGGCACCCACCGGCTGAAGACTACAATGGTGAGTATGGGCTCCTACCTGGTGAGTATATTCCCCCTGCCCTCCCAGGCCGCCATTTTATTCCCATCGGCAACTCTCCCTCTCTCCAGTCACTTGCAGCCCTCCCCAGGCAGATGCTCCTCTCCTGACATTTTCAGGGTCTCCCCTCAGTCAGTAGCAGCCCAGCCCCTCCACCATTTTATTTTTATTTGTGCCTCTCTGGGTGCCATGGGGCGCACTGTGAGGGATGTTCCTCCCCTGACTGGGTGCTGCGCAGGCCGCAGTTTCCCGCACTTTTCCTTTCATGTGGCTCTAGAGACCATACTAAAGGATGCTCCGCCCCTTTTCCCTAAGCCCCGCCCCTTACCGGGTGCTGCGGCATCCTCCTCTATTGTGGCTCTCCAGAGTACACACTGGGCTGCCTCCGCCCCTCCCGGTTTGCCCCGCCCCCTTTCGGGCGATGCGCGGCCCACTTCATTCCTTTTTATTATGTTTGGCTCACTGGAGCCTGCGCTGGGGAGGCCCCGCCTCCTCCGGTAGGCCCCGCCTCTTCCGGGTGCCGCGCAAGCCGGAGAATTGCCGCCTTCTTACAAGTTGTGGAGCCTGCACTGAAATGCTCCTCCCCCTCCCAGTAGGCCCCGCCCCCTTTCAGGAACCAGGCGGCCCGCAGCATCCCACGTTAGTCTTGTGGCTCTGGAGCCTTCACTGTAGGATGCCCCTCCCCCTCCCGGTAGGCCCCGCCCCTTTTCGGGTGCAGCGCGGACCGTGGCATCCCCCCTTATGGCTCTCTCTGGAGCCTGCACTGAGGGATGCTGCTTCCCCCTCCCCCTGCCACATGTGTGTATGTGTGTGGTCTCCTGATGGAGCTACCACACACACTGCTCTCTATTCCAGCAGCCTGGGACACAATGCATCTCTCCTGCCACCTACTGGTGGAAGTGATAATTACACCATTACATATAGGAAAATGGCTTGCATCAGGTTTTATTATGTCCTAGGTTCCTTGCACTGTTCCAGAAACCCTTAGGCAGCAGATCCAGCATTTTTGGTGCTGGTTGACCCCTCTGTGTCAGATTTTATATATATACAATTACATTAATACATATATACAACCACATGCACATAGACACATTCCCCATCAGATAGTGTTTCTGTGCCCTCAGAGAGATCCTTCTGCTACATGGTGTCACAAGTAGGACGGAAACAGACACATTACCCGCTATCAGGCGGCGTATCTGTGCTCTGAGCAGAACCCTCTGCTACATGGTGTCACGCAGGAAACAGAACCAGACACATTACCCGCTATCAGGTGGCGTATCTGTGCTCTGAGCAGAACCTTCTGCTACATGGTGTCACGCAGGAAACAGAACCAGACACATTACCCGCTATCAGGCGGCGTATCTGTGCTCTGAGCAGAACCCTCTGCTACATGGTGTCACAAGTAGGATGGAAACAGACACATTACCCGCTATCAGGCGGCGTATCTGTGCTCTGAGCAGAACCCTCTGCTACATGGTGTCACAAGTAGGACGGAACCAGACACATTACCCGCTATCAGGCGGCGTATCTGTGCTCTGAGCAGAACCCTCTGCTACATGGTGTCACAAGTAGGACGGAACCAGACACATTACCCGCTATCAGGCGGCGTATCTGTGCTCTGAGCAGAACCCTCTGCTATTTGGTGTCTCGGTAAGTACATGGAACCAGACACGTTGCCTGTTTTCCAGGCAGTGTAATTGTGCTCTGAGCAGAACCCTCTGCTACATGGTGTCACAAGCAGGACACAAAACCAGACACATTACCGTTCCTAGGGGGACTACTGTGTTCTCGGGGCAGAATCCTTTGCTAATTGGTGTCGCAAACAGGACATGGAACCAGACACATTACTATGCGGTGTTCCTGTGCTCTCACTACAGAACCCTCTGCTACGTGGTTTGTCATGCAGGTTATGGGACCAGACATATCACCCATTGTCAGTCGTTGTTCCTGTGTTACTCAGAGCTTCCCCCTCTGCTACAGGATATCATAGGTACAACACATATCCGGTCATTCACATCACCCATTAGCGGGCGGTGATTCAGACCTGCCTCTCATCTTCATGAAATAGATTCCTTTACTGCATGATGTCACATACATAGAACCGGACACGCTACCCCCTCCCAGATGGTGGTACAAGGTTATTCAGAGCTCTGCCCTCTGCTGCATGATATGGATACAACTACCTGTAGTTCAGTGTGCACAGATTGGGGTGTTCTGTTATATGATATAACACCTTCTTCAGGTCCACTCACTATACTGGTGATGCTGGGCTTTTCTCGTGTCCAGTTCACATTTACGTTGGGACACAGCCCTGATCTCTTCCCTGCTCCCAGAGCTCACACTGTAGACCTATATTACATGTCTAGTTTACATGTCTGACCAGGTACATTACCTGCTTCCAATCCAGGTATTTGTATCTCTTGAATGCTGGTCCTCTGTTACTTACTGCTTGCAGCTAGTCTGCTCGTGTTACCCTGTATATGACCTTTTTCCTCCTCGCAGGACTTCCATGATCTGTGCCTGTCACTTCAGGGGATCATCATACGGTAACTTGTTACTACACCATCTTGTCTTCTATATGTTTTCCTTGACAAGTCTCATTACCTGCTCTCAGGCAGCGTAACCTTGGTGTCTTCCTGTTGGGCTGTATCCTTTCTAAAGCCCTAGCATTCTGCTACATGTCCCACTACAGGTGGCCGCCAGCATACAGTTCCGGTCACTATTTCTCCTGGTACTGTCAGGGTGGTTCTTCTGTCCTTCATCTGGGCATAACGGCCACGTACTTGCATTTGTCTCGCTGGCTGTTCCCCAGTGGTATGGCTTGTATTGCTTAGACCGCCCCTTCTGCTATACTGCAGATGGTCCTCAGCATCGTTTGGTCTTAGTTTCTCATGGTGCTCTACTTCCGGTAGCTGGCTTTGGTCAGCACCAGCCACTTTGCCTCTTCTCATTGATCTGTGTATAGCGAGGCCTCTCGGTTCCTCAGGTAAAACAGTAAAGGGTTTCCTCTACCCCTGGTGTAGGTAGGACATCAACTGCCTACATGACCATCACAGTACTACTGTAGGACTTCTCCTTCTGCATCTGCCTATGGCCAACATAGCAAGTATTTAGTCTTCTCTCTCTTAGGCAGCTGCAGTCTCACAGGGTGAACATTCCTGTTTACTGCCTGTACTGTTTCTCTAATGCCCTCAGCACAGGTGTATGGTCTCTTCGTGGTCTAGCTCCTCCAGGTGTCCTTGTTTGGCCATATGGACTATGGGGCATTGTTCTCATTTCGGTGTTTCGCAGTTCTCCCACATACACCATTACTCCTTCTCTCTGGAGTAATGCACTGTTGTTCAAGACCCCCCTATCCCAGGGTTGGTTTTTTACCACTCAGCAAGGAAATCTTCAAACAGCCCTTTCCTCCTCCACAGAGTTGGAATATTTAGTATAATAAGTATCCTCCAGATACTTTTTCTGAGGACTGTTATCCGATATAGCTTCTTCCAACAGGTGGGTGTGGGTTTCCGGCCCTCACTGGCCTCTATGAGCACTCCTGCTGGCCTTCCTTGTCCTTGGTCTTCTTGTTGACCTGCCATGCTCTCCATTCAGGGCTCACGGTCCCCCTCTCTTATCTTGTCTCCCATGTGGAGTCCTCGAGAACTTAATCCCTTAAAGGTCTCCTTGCAAACAGGGGTGTTCAGGGGCCCATGTCTGGCCCTACCCAAGGCTCTATCGTCTCCACACTCATCACATTCTGGCCAGGCTTACATCTATTCGGCAAGTTGCCAATTCTCTATCATCTTGTCTCATTCACTGTTAACGCCCCCTTGTTTCTCTGTGGCTCTGCCCACCAGAATGCATCTGGCTCTCGCCTTCCCATTGCCTGAGGCTCCGGTTGAGCTGGTTGATCCTTTGATCTCTTCCATGTGGCCATTAGTCTCCACACAATGTTTTTTCTTTCTGTTCTGCTCTTACCAAGCAACGTCTCTGCTCACATTTTGAGGCGTTGATTTCTAGATCTAGTCTACATATGGGCCCTAGTCTATCTATTAACTGCTGTGCCCATTGCCATGTGACAACTCCCGTGCCCATCAGCCTTACCTTGACCTCCCTCTACAGTTTTCTTCTGGGACTCCAGGCTCTCGGGCTCCTCTAGTCTCCTGGGAGCAGAGTGTTTTAGATGATCGACCTCCTTTCTAAGGCTTTAACAGCCCATGGAGATGATTTTTCCCAGCTTACCGGCTTTCCTCTGCTCCTCTTTTCTGTCGGGCACTGCGGGGTACCAGGTACTACTGTACTCCTTCCAGGTCAACTTACACAGGATTCTGATCGCGGTTTTCCCTTCTCCTGTTCCTTCCTTTCCCTGGACTGCATTACGCTTGGAAAGCTTTATTCTTCATATTACCATCTATGTGTTTCTCAGATGGGGTTACTCATGTCATAGGCCATGGCTTCTCCTAGATTGCCATACTTCTCTTGTGCTCGATCTTTGTCTTCTCAGTGAAGACTGTTCTCCTAGGCCTATGGAGCTTCCAGCCTGGCCATTCTTCCCTGCTCCATAGTCAGGGACGCAGCTTCTCCTGCATCTCATGTGGCACCTTCTATGAGAGACGCTCAGTCCTCTCTCCTTTATTTGACGCCTTAGGCCTCTATGCGCCATAAAACACTTTCCAGTCTCTCCCGTCATGGTTGTATTTGCCTTTTTTCTGTTCTACATCTGGGTAAGTCCCTGCCGCCTGTGGTCGCCTACTTGGCTGGGCGTCTCCTTTTTTTCTGCACATCTAGCCTACTAGTTCTGTTCGACTCAATGTTACGTCATGTCGCTGGCTTACAGGAAGGCCACAACCCACTCTGTCTGCAGTGCAGCACATTGCTCCAGGGACTAGACCCTCTTTCCTTTGCGGCGGATCCGTAGGGGTTTTTTAGACTGCATTCAGCATCATCCCTTGCTCTCTTCCTAGTTGATAGTTGTGTTGGTGCTATTCAGTTCCTCGTCACTGAACGCTCTTGTCTAGCGGTTATCTTTCCCACCCCATGGACTGCTTTTGGACGTCCCATGGTATCCGTGTCCCCCAATAAGACGCACGAGAAAGGAGGATTTTTTACTCACCGTAAAATCTCTTTCTCGTAGTCTTCATTGGGGGACACAGCACCCACCCATTTTGTTTTGGGTTTTTTCCTCGGTATGGTAGTTTTCTCCGTTTTGGTGTTATTCCTACTTTACCTGTTCTTGACTTCTCCTACTGCTCTTGTACAAACTGGTTTAGCTCAGTGCCTGTGGGCGGGTATATCCTGCTCAGGAGGAGTCACTTCCTTTGTTTCTCTTAGTGTCAGCGCCTCCTAGTGGCAGCAGCCTATACCCATGGTATCTGTGTCCCCCAATGAAGACTACGAGAAAGAGATTTTACGGTGAGTAAAAAATCCTCCTTTTGGAACGGGGCAGTTATTTGAGGTTCTGGAGGCTAAACGTTTCTCGACGGCTGCTACAGGCCTCCCTACACTTCAGCTTTATCATAGAGTCTGGTGGAAGGTTAGAGACATGTATGGGTTGTCCAGATGCTCTGCATATACCTCTATACGGGATACCCCCTGGTTGAGTGAGCTATTTTTCTTGGAAGGGTTTACACCATGGCGGACACTTGGTCTTAGACGAGTGGAGCAGTTATATATTAGTGGTCAGCTGAAAAGTTTCCAGCGGCTGTGTGAAGAATTGCCCATCCCTAGGACACATTTTTACAAACACCTTCAGTTACGCCATGCGTGTGATAGTGAGGGGGACATTTTGTCCTGGGAGCGGGTAATTATTCCACCTATTCATATAGTGGGTGCCTCTACTTCCACATCTGGTCTCATTTCCTTGCTATATATTCATTTACATGACAAATTCTTAGAAAAACATCCGTTGACCATAAAGGAGAAGTGGGAGGCTGACTTGGGTCCCCTGGAGGATGAGCTATAGAAGGAAATTTTGGAGATGACGCCCCAGCTGTCCGTGGGGGAGCAGCACCGACTGTCCCATTTGTACCTATTACACCGTGTCTACAGAACTCCGGAGTTCTTATTTAGAGTGGGACTTCGTCCCGATGCCCTGTGTCCTCGGTGCCGGAGAGACGAGGGAGGGATCCTGCACATGTTCTGGCGGTGCCCAAAATTAACGAGATATTGGCAGGAGGTTGCTTCAATTATCCACAAAGTCTATTCTGTTCACCTTGAACAGTCTCCCTTAGTTTGCATTTTAGGCTACGTAGAGGATATAGCCTTATCTAATCCTGGTAAAGTTGCTGTTGCTAGGATCTTGTATATGGCTAGAAAGCTGATAGCTCAATCCTGGCTTGACCAGGATCCTCCGACGAGTACTGTCTTTGTAGCTAAAGTCAACTGGCTCATTGCCAATGATAAATATGCCTATGAAAAGCGGGAGGCGATGAAAAAGTTTGAGAAGATCTGGGCCCCTTGGCTGGATACCCCCGGTATGGCACCGCCGTCACTTACTAGAGGCAGGCTCTCTCCCTCACCGGCCACCTAATCATATATCTAGGAGTTCTCTGTTTGTAATGAAAGATATAGAACCTATCTACTGGTTTACTCTCTATACTGCTGCGTATCTCTTCTCTTCTGAAGGGTCGCCCCCTTGAACTAGGTTGGTTGCTGCCAATTTGTTGTGTATCTTTTTTATTTTGTGTTCTGTTTTGTTCTGCGTAGGGTTTGAGCTACTGTGCTAGCCTCCTTGCGGTTTTGTGTACTTTAAAAATGCAAAATCTTTAATAAAAACTATTTGATTAAAAAAAAAAAAGTTTAAAGGGTATATGCACAATGAGCAATTGAAGCAGAAAGTTTTCAGGCAGAATTCAAGCAGAATTTAAGCCCCCCATTGACTTCTATAGGATTCCTCTAGTAGATCTACAGCAGAAAATTCTGCAGTGTGAACAACAGAGCAGAAAACCCATTGAACACAATGGGACATTGCTCTGTACATATTTTACGGGAGGAATTTCAAGCTGAAATTCCTCTTCAATTCCCCACCTAATTCCTCGCCTTTTCCTCAGTGTGCACATGCCCTAAAAGGGAAAAAGTAAAGTTTTGGATTTTCAGAGCAGATTTTACTGGAATAGTTTTTAGGCACTATGCAAAGGAAATTCCATTTCTTTCCATTAAGATGTCCTTTTAGCTGACAATTTCATTTATTAAACACTGTATAAGCACCAAAAAAGTTCTTCTTACACAATTTCTCCTGAAAGTGGCAGAACCCACGTAACCATAAACTGCTGTTTAGGCACATGCTATGTGACACACAAAAAAACAAAAACATTCTGTTAAGAGAAGATCTCTAGATGTCTTCCAGTAAACAGTGGTTACATGAAACACCTTTTCAGAAAAACTGCCAACTGCTGCTTCAGTTTTTATTAAATATATTATATATGCGAGAAAAAGATGGATTCCACCAGACACTGTTAAGCCAGTATTTTAATGTGTATAATGATTTAGCATAACTTAAGTTTGACTTGCACAATACTGCCTCAAATATGAGGCATTAATGTGAAATGTACAACAGACTCTCAAACTTCTATACAGTATAAAACAAAATTGTTGAGCCAAGATAAATGAAGGAAATATAGTAAAAAAAAAAAAAAAGTCTACATAGGCCAAAGATGCATGGTTAATGCAAAATGGGGAATGGCTAGGGAAATCAGAGAGAAAAAAGTGTGGACATTCAATTTGGTAAAGAAATTATATAGAGTACTGCCAAAACACAGTAGAACATTTAACATTTGAACATATCTGCTCAGGACATCCCTATGGAAATTGGCTCCCAAGCCACAATTCAACTTGTACTATTGCTTTATTGCTTATCTTCTTTCTGCTCAGCCTTTGGTTCACTAGTTCCAGAACTCTCCCTCTCTGATGCCATCTGAAAAAAATATAAGTAAAGAAACGCATATCATTGCAGGAATATCGATCAGGCCACTGATCCACAGCAAAAAGATGCATCCGAACAGTTAACTGACCAGCACTGGATGAATCCTGGGTGCCAGTCATTAATAGTGTCAGCTGTCTGCATCAGCTGGATAAAGAGTGAGCTTGCCTCATGAGCCCGCACCATACTCACCCAAAACATGATGTAATTGTACATCATGGGTTGGGACGGGGTTATAAGTCAAACAAAAACAAATGCTACATCTGTCTAACAAAACAGAACACTGACCTCACTTGGTACAAAGGGCCGTATTACAAAACCTGATATTAAAGGGCAAGCGAGCACCGGCCTGTCAGGTCAGCACTCGTTTACTCCTTGTTCCCGACTCACTGTCTGTGCTATTACATGCCATAGTTGTTGTTTTGATAGGTCATGTTTTAAAATAAATTTAAAATGACTTTCTACACCAAACGATTCCTTTATGGACGATAATCGGCCAAGTTCATAAGATAATTGTTTGGCGTAATGGGGCCCTAGCTAAGTAATTATAGGATTATTACCTTTTTGTATGCAAGTTCAAATAACTTCAATGAAGCCTGTTGAAGTGATGATGCTGCCTGTTTGATGCTTTCTCCAGTTTCTGAATCTTTTCTTGCCAAAAGCTCTTTCATTTTGCTTATTTCCTCCTTCAGCTTGTTGCACTGGTAAAATAAATATGACGGTGTAAGAAGTTTTGAAAGACAACAAAAAACTAACACAGAATTTGTTACAAGCACAAACCTCATTTTCTGGCAGTTGGCTTTTGAATTCCTCCATCTTGGACTCTGTATCATGAATAATACCTTCTGCGTTATTCACTGCTTCAACACGTTCCTAGAATGCCCCCCAAAAAAACAACACACACACTATTGGTCAACACAAAGTGACTAAATAGTTACAGTTAAAAAACTATTTTTCAATTTTTTACAATTAATAATTGATTTAAACAATAGGTCATTTTGTGACAACAAATTCCTATTAAATACTTACCTTTCGCCTTCTATCTTCCTCTGCATACTTCTCAGCATTTTTCACCATATTCTCAATATCATCCTTGCTAAGTCCACCTGAAGACTGGATGACAACTGAAAAAAAAATAGAAATATTAATATCTTTATGATTTAGTGCAGCATTAAAAAAAGAAAAGCTTTGATTGTCGGGGTCTGGGTGTTTAGACCCACACCGATTGTTTGAACAAGCCATGAGAAGCGAATGGCTGTGCATTTTATTCCCCAGCTTACTCCATCTTATTGCAGGAGGAGGAGGCTCTATAGACTTATGATGTAGTGACACAGGATTGCAGAGAGCTGGGGAGGGAAGAAGCAGCACACAGCCATACGCTTAACCTAGCTCATTTTAATGATCAATGGGGGTCTGAACACCCAAGACCCGGATTTAAAATTATTGACGTGTCTCTGACATGTAATAATAATAAATAAGCAGCCAGGTACAGGGACACTAACTTTATGAATATCCAAAAGAACATAAGTCTACTATATTTATACCAAGGTGGATGAATGCCAGGCGGGGAGGGAAAATGCAATTAACAATAAATAGAACAGGCAAAATGCACATACTTTGCTGCTCGCGGCCAGTTCCTTTGTCTTTTGCGGATACATGTACAATTCCATTGGCATCTATGTCAAAAGTAACTTCTATCTGAGGAACACCACGAGGTGCAGGGGGAATTCCTACCTAAGAAGCATAAAAATAAAAAGACTTTGTTAAGTGGGGATCCTTACAGTATATGACAATGTTTCAAGAGTTAGAAGGTTTTTTTGATACTCCAATCCCAGTGTCCCTCAAATCTAAGACTAACAAAGAAAAAGACTCATTTAACCATGACCACTTACTAGTGTGAACTGTCCAAGTAGTTTGTTGTCAGAAGCCATTTCTCTTTCACCTTGGCAGACTTTAATCTCCACCTGGGTCTGTCCATCAGCAGCAGTGGAGAATACCTAGACAACCAAATTGAGATGTTACTATTTACTATATACAGTATCAAATCAAATAGCAAATCACAAAAGCTACCTTAAAACAGCTTGCCCATTTGGAGATACGAGATTAGATGTTGCATAAGAAGTAAAAACATAACAGTACAACAAACAATATTACATATCCTGCAGAGTGTGGTTGGAGAAATACCATACATAGGAAATGAAATAAAACCTATCAAGCAAACGAGTGATACTTGGACACAAAAATGACATTTACACCATAACTCTAGGTGCTGAGCAGAAGTCCCACCATTTGGCCCACCTATTATCTGAGGAAGGGAATTTAATCTACATGCTATGGATGCCATTTGATGGTTAAAGCGTACTACTGCCACAATTCCTTCTATACTAGGAAGATGACTACTTTTGCATTTCTTTGCAATGCTGTTCTGGGTGGTCAAAAAAACATGCATTGCAATTGTTTTGTCTGAGACATGTTAATCATCAATTCCCAATCCTAGTAATGCTATTCCTGGGTTCCAGGTGGTCTTTATGCATAGACTATGCTCTATGGGGGAGATTTATCAAACATGGTGTAAAGTGAAACTGGCTCAGTTGCCCCTAGCAACCAATCAGATACCACTTTTCATTCCTCACAGACTCTTTGGAAAATGAAAGGAGGAATCTGATTGGTTGCTAGGGGCAACTGAGCCAGTTTCAATTTACACCATGTTTGAAAATCTCCCTCTATGAGTATATGAATCAGTTGCCATAGTGACTTATTCCGTGGAAAAAGTCCACCAGATATGTACTAGGTTGCCTATACTCCCCTGGCAGCTCCAACAAATCAGGGACTGTTTTCTTATTGGAGATCACCCTAAAGACTGCTTTTCAATGCAATTTTCAGTGGTTAATAACTATTTACAGTTATGTGACATTTTACCTGGCTCTTCTTTGTTGGTATAGTGGTGTTTCTGCCAATTAACTTAGTGAAGACTCCACCCAATGTCTCAATTCCAAGAGACAGGGGAGTGACATCCAACAGCAAAACATCTGTAACATCTCCAGCCAATACTCCACCCTGAATAGCAGCTCCAATGGCAACAGCCTCATCAGGATTAACAGCTTTGCTTGGAGCACGACCAAACAAGTCTTGTACAGTCTGCTGAACCTACATAGATCATACAAAAAAAAACATGTTATAGCCTGGTGTAATAAGAACAGAGTATTATGACATACATATAATGCTTTTAGGATATAAAGTACTATATGTTATGTGATGTAATTTATGTAACATGCTATTTGAATATACTGGAGAGAAACAGAACTAGCCCTAAATACTCTGGACTCAAAGGACACTAAAACGAGAAATGGATGTTTCTCACTGAATGTGGACCTTATAACATTTCCAAATGGTTTTTTTTACCTTCGGCATCCTGGTCATGCCCCCAACTAGGAGCACCTCTCCAATGTCGCTCTTGCTGACTTCAGCATCTTGCATGGCTTTCTGGCTCGGTGCAATAGTTCTTTTAATCAAATCAGCCACAATCCCCTCAAACTGAGCACGGGTCAGCTTCATATTCAAGTGCTTGGGTCCAGAAGAATCCATGGTAAGGTATGGCAGGTTTATGTCAGTCTACAAAAAAAAAAAGGATTATTGTTTTTAACTAAACTCTGTATTATCAAAGATAATACAACTTTTAAGAGCAAATGCAAACACTGTACCCACCTGCACAGAGGAAGAAAGCTCACATTTTGCCTTTTCAGCAGCTTCTCTGACCCTTTGTAGAGCCATGTTGTCTTTTAATAAATCTACACCAGTCTGAAAGAAGAAAACCGAATATTAAGAAAAAAAAAAAAAAAAAAACAACTTCTTGCCACAGCTTGCTCTGATGTGCTATCCTGGCTTAGCTGCACTACCTGAGCCACTTCTGTGGGTTGTAGAGTCAGTCTTATGCTACCACGAGTGTGAAAGCACCACCAACATTCAAAAGTAACTTAAACATCAGCCAGAAAGTATAGGTACTGAGAAGTGGTCTGTGGTCCTCACCTGCAGAACCACTACTTTATTGAGTGTGTCTTGCTTATTGCTAAAAATTTTTACCTGTTTATTCCATTCGCGAAACAGCATGTGAAATTGATTGGCAATCAGTGTTGCTTCCTAAGTGAACAGTGTGATTTTCACAGAAGTTTGATAAAGGGTCCATTTACACAGAAACATTATCTGCCAAAGATTTCAAGCCAAAGCCAGAAACAGACTATAAACAGAGATCAGGTCATTAAGGAAAGCCTGAGATGTCTCCTCTTTTCAAATCAATTCCTGGCTTTGGCTTCAAATCTTTGGCAGATAATCTTTCTGTGTAAATCGACCCTTACTTGGAGTTTTGTTGTTTAAGTGTTCCCTTTATTTTTTTGAGCAGTGTATGAAAACAATTCCCGTTCATGCTATGCATGCACCATTTTTTGATGGTTTTTTTTTTTAAATACCTATCATGAAAAATAACTTTTTGACAAGTCATAAGGCATGTCAAAAGTTATTTATCACAGTGGTACTCTGCAACAGCCAATTCTGACAATTTAAAGGGGTTATCCAATGTTAGAAAAAGCATGGCCAATTTCTTCCATAGACAACATGACTCTTGTCCCCAGTTTGGGTGTGGTTTGCAATAAAGTTCCATTCACTTCAAAGGAACAGAGTTGCAAAACTCCAGCCAAACTGAAGACAAAAGTCTTGCTGTCACTGGAAGAAACTGGCCATGTTTTTGTAGCGCTAGATAACCCCTTTAAAAGAACCCTATTACATAAAGCGATAATCTGCCAAATTGGCAGATCATGCCTCCGTGTAATAAAGACACCAATCAGCCGGGGACAATGATCAACAGCTGATCGTGTCTTTAGGTCATGACCTAAAATCATCTGCTGATGAATCTGTAAATAAAATAAAGTTCATACCTTACCTGTTAAACTCCCCAGTGTTCACTTCTCCTTGCTCCCTGCAGCCACCGCTGCAATTTTATAGCTGGTCTCTGAAGTGATAGGCTGCTCAGCCAATCACTGGCCGGGACGGGACCACTGCGGCCAGTGATTGGCTGAGCGGCCTGTCATTTCACAGTCCAGCTATGAAGTTGCACCAGAGGCTGCAGGGAGAAAAAAGAAACAAAGAACACTGGGGAGCGTGGGCAGGTAATTTTAAAATCGAGGACTGCACAGACATTGCTAACGGATAGCAGATCAGCACTCGTTTACTATAGTGATCAGGCCGTGCAAGGGTGCCTTTACACAGAGAGATTCATCTGACAGATTTTGGAAGCAAAGGCCAGGAATGAATTTGAAAAGAGGATAGATCCCACTTTTTCCTTTATGACCTGATCTCAGTTTATAGTCTGTTCCTGGATTTGGCTTCAAAAATCTGTCAAGATAAATCTTTCTGTGTATCGGCACCCTAAGATCCTAAGGCCCTAAGGGTCCTTTTACACAGATAGATTTATCTGACAGATCACTGAAGCCAAAACCAGGAATGGATTTGAAAAGAGGAAAAAAAAAAAATCAAAATTTTTCCTTTATGACCTGTTCGCTGTTTATAGTCTGTTCCTAGCTTTGGCTTTAGAGAGGAGAGAGCATGCTCGTCCGAGCTTGGTACTCGTTCGAGTATTAGGGTACTTGATGGTGCCCGTTACTCGGACGATCATCTCGTGATACTCAAGACAATGGCATCTTCCTCTTCCTGCATGTTTGGTGGCTTTTTTTAGCCAATCGTCATGCAGGAGAGTCTTTGTGAGCTGGTGGCATCACGTGGGAACCCTACATGTCAATAGCAGCGATTGGCTTGCCAGATCAGAGGACCTGGGCATATAAGAATCAGGTCCCGTGGTGCTCGTGTCAGACGCAGGCTGGAAGAGATTGGGGAGACAGCTGCTGCCTATCAGGGAGAGTGATAGGCAGGGAATTAAGAGTGCGGTTAAGAAGGAATCCGACATGAAGAACCCGACAGTCCTTCTAAGGGATAACAATTTTTTTAAATTGTACTGAGGGCCACCACCCGGCTGTTGTCCATAATTTGGCATAATGTTGAGATTAGGCAGCCCCAGAGGCATCCATGCATGCTGCCCCTACTGTTTCCTGTCCATTTCCATCTTCTTTACATCATTTTCTGAGGTTTCCAGGCAACCTTCCTTGTGCAGAGCTTTTGTCCCCCGCAAAAATGCTTGAGTTTCCCATTGACTTTAATGGGGTTCGTTACTCAAAACGAGCGCCCGAGCATCAGGAAATGTTCATCTCCAGTATTGAGCACCCAACAGGGACCAAAATGGTCGCCAATGCGACTGATATCTTGCAAATGGCGCCCAGATTTATTAATCCGGGCGCCATTTGCGACTGGCCCCGGCAGCGGCTGTCTCTTTAAGGACTTCCACCTTCCGCACGCTGCACCGAAGCACGTGGCGCCTCTGCGGCCGTCCGTCCAATGAATGACGGACGTGCTGGATGACGTGTGCGGGGACACGCTTCTCCAGTGACGTCATCCAGCACGTCCGTCATTCATTGGACGGACGGCCGCAGAGGCGCCACACTCCTCCAGCGCCTCTCCTCACCCGGCGGTTCTTCAAGTGCACCCCAGCGGCACCAAGATTGTGGATAGTGTGTGTGAGTACAACCGGAGGGACGGCAGGGGTGGCGGCCGGCCATTAATCTGTGTGGGGGGACCGCGGCCTGGGCGGCTGATTGGTAGTGTATGTTGTGATGGCGGCCAGGTGCGGTAGTCAGTGCATGTGGGGTGCGAGGGAGGGGGGGGGAGGTATGTATAGACTGCACAGTACCACTTCCCTCAGTGTCTGTATATATAGACTGCACAGTACCACTTCCCTCAGTGTCTGTATATATAGACTGCACAGTACCACTTCCCTCAGTGTCTGTATGTATATACACTGCACAGTACCACTTCCCTCAGTGTCTGTATGTATATACACTGCACAGTACCACTTCCCTCAGTGTCTGTATGTATATACACTGCACAGTACCACTTCCCTCAGTGTCTGTATGTATATACACTGCACAGTACCACTTCCCTCAGTGTCTGTATGTAATTACACTGCACAGTACCACTTCCCTCAGTGTCTGTATGTATATACACTGCACAGTACCACTTCCCTCAGTGTCTGTATGTATATACACTGCACAGTACCACTTCCCTCAGTGTCTGTATGTATATACACTGCACAGTACCACTTCCCTCAGTGTCTGTATGTATACACCGCACAGTACCACTTCCCTCAGTGTCTGTGTATGTATATACACTGCACAGTACCACTTCCCTCAGTGTCTGTGTATGTATATATACTGCACAGTACCACTTCCCTCAGTGTGTGTGCATGTATACACTGCACAGTACCACTTCCCATATACATTGCCACAGGGGCTATATGTCATCGGCTGCCGGGGGCTATATATATATAGTAGATCATTGCCAGTAAGATAGCAGCTGGCTGAGGGAACACACCGGCAGCAGGGGGGTATATGGTTGTCAAGTTGCAAGTTTCCATGTTGAACGTTTTCAAACTAAGAAAAGAAAGAATCTAAAGGAGGAGGATGCTGCCGTGGCCTCTGCACACAGTAAGTCCCATTTAACATAACATAATTTTACATGTTTTAAAATGTTGGCGACCAAATATTCTATTTGGCGCCTAAATTTTTCACGTTAGGAGCCAATGGCCAATGGCTAATCTGTCAGATAAGTCTTTCTGTGTAAAAAGACCCCTAGTCTATGAGGCGACATTGTCTGAATTAGTGGCCAGCCAGGTAGTGGATCGCGCTGTCACCACACACTCTTAAATGGACTGTATTTTGGTTTAACTTCCTTACTGTAGTAGATGCTGATAGTTCTCTGTACTCCGCAGCTGTTACACTATGTGTATCTGTACTGTTACTGGGAACCCAACCAAGTGTTATGAGGCGGAGCATGATCCTTACTGTTTACAGTTCATACCTAGCACCATCCATATAATTTTGTTAATAACCAAGTATATTATACTGGCAATATATACCAACCTCTCTTTTGAACTGCTTTACAATGTGTTCCAACAAAGCTTGGTCAAAATCTTCTCCTCCAAGGAAAGTGTCACCATTTGTTGATTTTACTTCAAATACACCTTTTTGGATCTCCAGGATGGAAATATCGAATGTACCACCTCCAAGATCATAGACTGCAATGCTGCAGGAAAAAAAAAATTGTAGAACATTTTCCTACATATGAGCACTTAAATACAAAAAGAAAAAAAGTGAAATTTATGTGTGTGCTGTTTTATGCTATGTTCCCACACAGTATTTTGCAATCAAAACCAGCAGTGGATTGAAAACACAGAAAGTTCACACACTGTTGAAATTGAGTGGATGGCTGGCCAAAGTCTGGCAGAGGAACATCTGGAGGGACCCGAACGGCAGGGCCTGGCCTAAGGGATATGGGAGCTTTTTCCTCCTGTAGCGTCCTTGATGATCTCATCTAGCTTTGCGCCAAAGAGAAAAGACCCAAGAAAAGGCAAGGAAAATAAGGAATGTTTAGACAGACTCTGCAGACCAAGATTTAAGTCAGACGTGCGAACGGCGACGGAGGAGGCAAGATGTGCGGTGTCCATGGAGGCCTCACAGAGATATTTGCCAGCTGAAGGGAGCTGAGAGGGGAGAAAGACCAATTCTTCTTGAAGGGCATCTGACAGAATGCCCTGGGGCAATTGACGGGCCCATTGGTGGAAGCCCAGCTGACCCAGGTAGAAGTAAGAATCAGTCTAAGGGAGGAGCCAGCAGCCTCAAAGGAATATCTAGCAAAGTTTTCAACACTGTGATCCAAGGGATCGTGGAAGGATGACTCACTGGATGTGGGTATGGTAGTCTTAGATAAGCAAGAAAAGGGGGAGGGGTATCTACTTAAGGGGCCTTGTCCCACTTCTCAACTGAATCAGCTTGGAAGGGATACTCATGTGGCCACTTTTCTTCTGGACCTAGGGTATGGTAAACAGCACTACTGTTGAACCCTGCTCCGCTGAGGAAGCATGGCCACTAAGGTCCAGGCTTCCACCTAGAAGGAGAGAATGTACAAAAAATAAATAAACTAAAACAAAAAAAGAAAGGTAAACCTGCAGCAGTGTGTACCGCCTACAGACACTAAGCTTAAACTGGCTTAGCTTACTGCCTGTGGGGTCGTATAGGCAGGTAGAAGTTAGCACTTTTTTCAGATCTTAGAGAGTCGCCTCCAAGTGGCACCAGCCTATACTTACTGTGTCCGTGTCCCCCAATGACACAACTGAGAAATAACAGAAGTTTTCTGCCATTAAATGATGGCCATCAATTCAATTTCAACAGTGTGTGAACATAGCCTCTCTGTATTTTCAATCCACTCCTGCTTTTGGTTGCAACATACTGAGCAAAAATACTGTGTGGGAACATAACCTTAAAGTCTATCTGTCACTGTAAAAAGAAAAACCCTCTTACATGTCGTAGAGGCATTGATCTTCCCACGCTCTCATTTTGACCAATATAAGGTATTTCGTCAAGCCCTTTATGTGGTTCAAAACATAACGCTTTTGATATTTAGGTCTAAATGCAGTCATAGGTCAATGGATGCAGTCACAGTCGGGTTCGTCAGATACAGAGTATGCGGCATTTGATTACTGGTGGTTCTGAAGTTGGATGCAGCCCTAGGAAGTCCTGGAAAACATACATATAGCCATAGGCTGTATTCCAAGTAAGTTTAGGGTTGTATCCACCTTCAACAGCCACAACTAATCAAATGCCGCACGCTCCGGTTCTGAGAAACCCAAGCGTGCCCAAAGTTCACTCAACTCTAGTAAACACAAGTAGAAACCTCCCCTAGTTATGCGGTAGCTTCATTTATCACAAAAGATTTAATATTTTAGAAAATAGTTAAATACAGGTAAAAGTATGAACTTACACTTTATCATCAGACTTATCCAAGCCATAAGCAAGAGCAGCAGCAGTTGGTTCATTTATGACCCTCAAAACATTGAGCCCCGCGATCTGCCCAGCATCTTTTGTTGCCTAAAAATGAAAACATTAAGGTGGTGAAACATTTATACCCAGGAAACCATTTATACCAGCGGAAATTCAAAGTAGCTTCACATTCAAAGGTAAGAGTAATCTAAAAAGTTCTGATCGGCTGTATCATTCGTGTGGCCCATCATTGTCAGCCATACATCAATAGATAATGATAATAATCTCCATAGTTGGCTTATTACTGGCTGCAGTGTATTTACAAAGTTATTGATCAGTCAATGGAAGTGCAGTTTTGGCCACAAGCAGTGACCTGTGTTATTCATCAGCCTGATAAATTTTTTATGTAAAAAGGGCCTTACCGTTTATTTTTTTATTACTAAACATAAACCTTAGGAAATAGTTTTCTACCTTCAATTTCTGGCTACCATGAAGACTTACCTGCCTTTGGGAGTCATTGAAATAAGCAGGAACAGTAATAACTGCATTCTTCGCTGAATGGCCCAGGTAGTTTTCTAGGTAAACAGAAAAATATATAAAAGGTTACACCATTTAGGTTTTGTTTTTTTTTAAAGAAATTTTTAGGTAAGAACCAAAATAACCGAGACTAACTCACCAGCCGTCTCTTTCATTTTCATAAGTACAAATGCACCGATCTGACTGGGGGAGTAGAGCTTTCCATGTGCTTCCACCCAGGCATCCCCATTTGATGCACGGACAATCTTGAAAGGAACATTTTTGCTAAGGAACATAAATTAATACATTAAGAAAGTGTACAACATTCTTTGCTTATGTACTAGCAGCAAATAATGCATAACCATGAAAACACATTATAAACAGACTGCGGTGGAGTCATGCCCATACAAACTAATATAACTCTAAATCATTGTTTTTTTAAAGGGGTGCTCCAGCTGATTTTTTTTCCCTTTTAAATCACCTGGTCTTTTAAATCACCAGGAAGTTACATAGTTTGTAAACTTCTATTTAAAAATCTTCAGTCTTAAAGTACATATCAGCTGCTGTATGTCCTGCAGGGAGTACAATCTATATAACTTCCTGAAAGCAGGTGATTTGAAAGGAAAAAAATATGCTGGAGTAGCCCTTTAAGGTTAATAAATTAATATATTCACTTTATCATGTTAAGGAGCATTTGTCAAGCACTGCATTGTATACATACATGTCTTTTTTAACTTCAGGGTCATCAAATCGACGTCCGATAAGACGCTTTGTTGCGTACAAAGTGTTGTTGGGATTGGTAACTGCCTGGCGTTTTGCAGGCATTCCAACCAAGCGCTCCCCATCTGCAGAAAAAGCAACAACCGAAGGAGTGGTCCTGGCACCTTCTGCATTTTCCAGCACCTGCAAAAGAAAACCCACAACACATTGAAGACAGACCAATGCTGGGTTAAAGGGTTGCTCCCACGATGCCATCCCACATGCTATCCACATTTTGGCACGAAGAGACGCAACACACCAGGCAGTCAAGTTGCTGGGGCAAACTTGCCCCACTTGGCAAGATAGGGATGCAAGCTGGGGAGTGAAATGTGCTAACACACCCTTCTCCTGACTCCTCCAGTTTAGTGGGGGCATCAGGAGAGAAAGCCTGACCAATCAAGTTGTGTTTTTTTATTTATAACACAGTCCAAAGAGACCCGAATGTCAAGGCACTCACCACAGCTTCTTAATCAAGTTCGCTTGCTTTATTCACATGTAACACAGATACATAGATGCAGACAGGTGAACGGGCGACAGCCTGTTTCACGTGCTTCACTCGCACGCTTCCTCTCGGCCCTGACGTCACTACGTTGCACAGTCCTTTTAAAGACGTACTAATTACTACATAAATACACACATCTAAAAATGCACATAACTTATTTAAAAGAACATGGAACGTTACATAACTTACAGCAGTGATACCAATCAGTAATAACCATGTAGATCGGAACGATCGTTCAGACCCAATGGTCCGAGTGCTTCCATCTTTAAGATCAGCTCCGTTTCCTTTTTAATCAGCCTCTTGTCTCTACCGCCTCCCACTGGGGAGTTCTTAACCTGCAATAAGCCCATAAAGCGCAGTGCAGACGGATTTCCACAGTGCACTGTGCGCATATGTGAGATTACTCTTGGACAGCCTTTACCTGTTCTTAAAGAGCGTACATGTTCGGCAAATCGTTGATACAGTGGGCGGGTGGTCTTCCCAATATAATAGAAACCGCAACTGCATATAAGTGCGTAAACCACAAATGCAGTGCGGCAAGTGATAAAATCACGTACCTGCCATGTTAGACCACCTAGCCGCACTGTATAACTCTCATTAAGATGTCCACAAAAGCTACAATGGCCACATTTGTGATTGCCTTCTAACTTTTTGTGACCCAACCATGTATTTCTGTGTCTCACCTCCAATGAGTTTTTAAACCGTCCCTGAACTAGTTCATCACGAATATTCCTACATCTTTTAAATGCTAGTAGGGGTTTACTTTTAACATATTCCTGTAGTGATTCTTCACCTTCCAGTAAATTCCAATGTCTGTATATTACAGATCTCACTGTTTTATCCATCGGGCTATGTCTAAAAGAGAAGACAAATCTATCCATTTTACTTCCTCTATTCTTCCTCCGATAGATCAACTGGGTACGCTCAAGTGTCCCTGCTCTTAGTCTAGCCTTATCAATGACTTCTTTGGGATACCCACGGTCCAATAGTCTCTTACTGAGATCGTTAGCTTGTTGTTCGTATTGCTCATCACAATTATTGATCCTGCGGAGGCGTATAAACTGACCATATGGTACTGACTGTTTAACGTGATGGTTTAACTAACATAACACTAACAGATGGGTGTATTTCTTTGTTAACCAAGGGCTTAAATTTTTGTTTGGGTTCTGATTTTGATTTCACACAGTTTCAGTTAGAATTGCATAGTGGTATAAGAAAGTTAATTTGAAAAAATATTTCTTCAATAAACCACAACTAGTTGTTCAGGAGACACCCATAGCAGAACAGCCTGTATATGTAGGCCCTTTGGGCTTTAGCCTCAGTCCACACTTTGACTCCCAGGATAGAGAGATACTGACTACACTTATGGAACTACAGGGCATCGCTCCCGATGAACACACTCAGGAGGAGATTTTTAGAGGTTCAGTACAGTCTATGTTTAATCCCCCCTTGTCCCCCGGCTCACTTTTAGATCAATTTGAACGCAATGTACTGCGTGAGGTCAAGTCTTTGATCTATCCGCAGGCGGAGAAAAATTTGTCAGAAGCCGAATTATCGGCACTGAAATGGTTAAAATCCAGGAAAGATATTATAGTGAAGCCGGCGGACAAGGGGGGCAATGTGGTTCTGTTAACTGAGGAATATTATGTGGAAGAAGCTATGCGTTTGCTAGGGGATGGGACCACATATGAAAAATTGAGTAATGACCCGACAACGGGATATCTTACCAAACTTAGATCCCTATTAAGACAGGGGGTGGAGAAGGGGTTTATGCGCAAGAAATTTGCTGAGAAACTTATGGTGGAGTTCCCTAGTAAGCCTTATTGGTATTGGATCCCCAAGGTCCATAAATCGATGGAGCGTCCTCCTGGACGACCCATCGTTGCGGGCCGGGGTTCGGTTACAGAACCGGTATCAAAATACCTTGATTGGCTATTACGTCCACTGTTAAAAGGTGTCCCCTCCTTTCTACGGGATACCAAAGACCTGCTAGCTATACTGGACCAGTTTGAGTGGTCAGAGGGATTGTCATTGGCAAGTGTCGACGTCGAGAGCCTGTACACCCGCATCCCGCAGGATGCCGGTGTGCAGGCTGTGCGACGTCGACTCCTACATAGTGGGAGGTGCGAACCAGAATTTGCGGGGTACGTTTGTGAGCTACTGGGGTTTGTCCTCCGTCACAATGCGTTCCAGTTCGCTGGCCAATGGTTTGGTCAGCTGGCTGGAACTGCGATGGGGACGCCAGTGGCTCCTACTTTCGCAAACTTATACCTAGCTGAACTGGAAGATGAGGTTATCTTTAATGTACTGAACCCCTTTATATCTAAGATCGC
This sequence comes from Dendropsophus ebraccatus, assembly GCF_027789765.1. Taxonomy (NCBI): domain Eukaryota; kingdom Metazoa; phylum Chordata; class Amphibia; order Anura; family Hylidae; genus Dendropsophus; species Dendropsophus ebraccatus. Next base: position 42,868,443 of record NC_091454.1, on the reverse strand, counting down.
CTTGTATTTAAGATATATAGATGACGTCCTGTTGGTGTGGGCGGGATCAGAAAACGAGTTTAACCAATTTGTTCAATACATCAATGTTAATACATATAATATGTCATTTACAGCCATCTATGGTGAGAAAAAACTTGATTTTTTAGATGTACACTTGGAGCTCCAACAGGGAGAACTAAAAGTAACTGGTTATCGTAAAAGCACAGCCACAAATATGTTGTTAAATTATAAGAGCTATCACCCCCATCACTTTAAACAGTCAGTACCATATGGTCAGTTTATACGCCTCCGCAGGATCAATAATTGTGATGAGCAATACGAACAACAAGCTAACGATCTCAGTGAGAGACTATTGGACCGTGGGTATCCCAAAGAAGTCATTGATAAGGCTAGACTAAGAGCAGGGACACTTGAGCGTACCCAGTTGATCTATTGGAGGAAGAATAGAGGAAGTAAAATGGATAAATTTGTCTTCTCTTTAAGACATAGCCCGATGGATAAAACAGTGAGATCTGTAATATACAGACATTGGAATTTACTGGAAGGTGAAGAATCACTACAGGAATATGTTAAAAGTAAACCCCTACTAGCATTTAAAAGATGTAGGAATATTCGTGATGAACTAGTTCAGGGACGGTTTAAAAACTCATTTGAGGTGAGACACAGAAATACATGGTTGGGTCACAAAAAGTTAGAAGGCAATCACAAATGTGGCCATTGTAGCTTTTGTGGACATCTTAATGAGAGTTATACAGTGCGGCTAGGTGGTCTAACATGGCAGGTACGTGATTTTATCACTTGCCGCACAGCATTTGTGGTTTACGCACTTATATGCAGTTGCGGTTTCTATTATATTGGGAAGACCACCCGCCCACTGTATCAACGATTTGCCGAACATGTACGCTCTTTAAGAACAGGTAAAGGCTGTCCAAGAGTAATCTCACATATGCGCACAGTGCACTGTGGAAATGCGTCTGCACTGCGCTTTATGGGTTTATTGCAGGTTAAGAACTCCCCAGTGGGAGGCGGTAGAGACAAGAGGCTGATTAAAAAGGAAACGGAGCTGATCTTAAAGACGGAAGCACTCGGACCATTGGGTCTGAACGATCGTTCCGATCTACATGGTTATTACTGATTGGTATCACTGCTGTAAGTTACGTAACGTTCCATGTTCTTTTAAATAAGTTATGTGCATTTTTAGACGTGTGTATTTATGTAGTAATTAGTACGTCTTTAAAAGGACTGTGCAACGTAGTGACGTCAGGGCCGAGAGGAAGCGTGCGAGTGAAGCACGTGAAACAGGCTGTCGCCCGTTCACCTGTCTGCATCTATGTATCTGTGTTACATGTGAATAAAGCAAGCGAACTTGATTAAGAAGCTGTGGTGAGTACCTTGACATTCGGGTCTCTTTGGACTGTGTTATGCGAAGATTGTTGGGTCAATTGAGCACCACCAGCTGAATCGGGTCTGAGTACGCGGTCACACAGTGCGGTTGTCCCCTCCAACAGGTAGTGCCGTATGTCTATCTTACATTGGTTTTTTTTATTTATGCCGATTTCCAATCTAACTGTGGCTGCCAGACATGGTCCAGAAGCTCAAAACAGCTGAGGTGGCTATAATATACAATGGATGCAGCATTAACAGCTTAACGCCACATGCTAGTGTTTAAGTAACTATGCTGCTTACCCAATTCCCATTTAAGTCAACGGCAGCTAAACAAATCGCTTAAAACAGCTGCCTTAGCCGGTTTCAGCCTTTTGACCACCTCCCACACCCAAGCTATGGGCCCCTCACTCCTGGATGGTAAAACAGAGTAAAAAGCTTCTAAATCTGGCACTACTAAATAAAATCATCACAGCCATTCAAGCACAGAATTGGTTAAAAAGAAAAAATCTGCAAACCCTTTACTGTACGATACCTTTGCTTGTTTGCCTTCCATAACAGCAACACAGGAATTTGTTGTTCCCAGATCTATTCCAATAACTGCTCCTTTAATTGCTTCAGAGCTGTACATCAAAATACAAGCGTTAGAGTCCAAGCATGGGCTATGTAAACATTATGTTAAAAATGTACTGACTCCGGCTTTAAAAAAAAAAAATATATCAAAATTTTATAATTTTTCTATCAATCTAAGCCCCTTATTAATAACAACCAGAAAAACCCTCTCACATACATTTAGTTTCATCCATATATCAGTAATTTAGCACTGGCCCTATTGGATAAGAGTGATCAGAAAAAAGTTGGTGGTCTCTATTTGGCAGCTTGTTTTTGAGCTGGAAGAGGCCATTGTGTGGGGGAAACCAGTGGTGTTCTCTTCCTAGAGAAGGAGGAGAAGCCATGAGTAGCAGTAACCTCTGTCCTCAGTGTGTGTTTTCTCTCTGAGAGAAGATTGTGTGTTCTTCTTCAGTGTGCTAAGGCTGCAGCATGCTTTGTGTGTGTGCGCTTTAGCTGCAGCAGGCTGTGTGTGTGCGCGCGCTATGGCTGCAGCAGGCTGCATGTGTGTCAGTGAAAAATCCAGGGGGTCATAATGAATAAGTCCATTTTTCCCATCCCCATACCCCCACAGTGCAAGGTGCAACACGCTTCCAATCCTGTGATGTCATGGGCCCAATCAGTGAGTGAGGCGGGACACAGCTGCAGTCACTGACTGACTGACTGAGTGCTGATAAATCACTATAGCTAACCCTCTCTATATCACAGGTATCTGGCATTGTTAGCAGTGTTTCCACCGCATCCTCCCTCATGGAGGCACCAGAATGGAGGATGCCTCTCCCATCGCTGTAGGGACAGGAAACAGAAAGTTTAAAAGGCAGCCCCTCCCAACCACCTCAGTGTTTCTCCTGTCCCTTCAGGGATGGGAGCAGAGAGACTGCTCTGCGGAGCAGCCAGGTACCTGGATCGATCGGGGCCCGTCACCTCCTTCCGGTGTCATATGGGATCAGTACTCCTCGGGGCAGGAGTCCCCTGACCATCCTGGGAGTCATCGGGCACTCAAAGTGCTTCCCTTCTCTCCCCCCTGCACTCCGGTGACATCACGCGGGAGCGCCTTACACCTGGATCCGAGCAGCGTTACTTCCGGGTGGCGCAGCGTCACGGCCGGTCAGGTGATCGGGGGTCGCGCCGATGTCACGGCTTGTCATGTGACACAGGTCACAGGTATCTGACATTGTTAGCAGTGTTTCTTTGTGTATAGTGAATGGTTAGAAACTTGGAAGATTGTCAGCAGAAAAGACCATCTGCTCCATCTAGTCTAGTTCTGAGTTGTTCAGGATATGCTGGCTGGAGACTGGCTGCATCCACTGCGCACGCACGCACGCACGCACACACACGCAGAAAACTCAGGGGCGGTGGTAGCAGGCAGACATTATTACCACCCACCACTTCGGTAATAAACTTTTTTGTTTGTCATCTCGATCTTTGGGTGTTAATTTATCTTTTCTAGGAGATATACTGTTATGTTTCTAACCTTTACTTATGTCCCGTGTTGGGTCCATATCCTGTCTATTGTCCACCTGCACTACCCCCCGTTTGTATGTTCGTTGTTATTGTTTTTAACATCTCTTCCAGTCGTGATTCATTGTCTTTCCTGTATTACTATTTTATTATATCTGTCTCATCAATAAAGATTATGCTTTGATTAATTAGAGGTTCAGTTGTCCTTCATATGTTTGTTGGTTTGTTACTAGAACCCTTCTACAGTTATATCTGAATAACACCTTGTCCCCCATTTTGTGGTCTCCCAACTTTGTCCCATCTGTGGGGGGAGTTTTGCTTAACTTGAATTATGTAAATATTAGTCTAGTTCTGAGTTGTTCAGGATATGGTGGCTGGAGACTGGCTGAATCCACTGCACACACACACACACACACACACACACACACACAGAAAACTCTGCTTTATATCTTTGCCTTATTCCCTCAGAAGTCCCCCCAGGATCATGTAGGACATTACACTAAAGCTGCTGAGCCAGTTCTACTTTACATTAGTTGGACAAGTACGTCCCCTGGTGTCTGAATGACCATTTATGAAGGAGTCGGACCTAATAAAATTGAGGAGTCGAAGCTGCCGCCTACCAAATCCACAGCCCTGTGTTAAGCAATATAAAAGAACAAGCCCAAAAAACAAGACACTTATGCTTAGACCATAGAGATGCTGCAGTGCTCAGATTCAAAGATATAGGTCATGTACTGGGCAAAACACTAAGGGCCCTATTACTCCGAGCAATAGTCTGCCGAACCAGGCCAATTTGGCAGATTATCACTCGACGAAATAAAGACAATGACCAGCCAATGAAAACTACCTAAAAATCATCAGCTCCTGGGAGCTATGTGTAAAATTAATCTGTGGCTGATGAATGTGATTATTGAGCCGTGTAATAGGCTCAGTAAGTGAGCGACAATCTAGCAGAGTGATGATTGCTTACACTGCTCACCAGATCATATTATACAACCCTAGGACTGGGATTTGACGCATGTGTTCCGAATATAGTGCCAACCAGGCCCCCAGTAGTCCCATGGTGTTCCAAATAAATATGTGAAATCACTACCTAAACTAGATTTGCATTTCCAGGAAAATACATAGTGACTTCCAGAGCGCCCCTTTACCAGTGACTTCCTTTTAAGAGAAACTTTAATCCTGGGTGCCGTCCCTTTAAGACCGACATGATTCCCTTTGCTCTAAAAAAAAGGGACCCAGGTCGCTCTAAAAAAAAGGACCCAGGTCGCTCTAAAAAAAGGGACCCAGGTCGCTCTAAAAAAAAGGGACCCAGGTCGCTCTAAAAAAAGGGACCCAGGTCGCTCTAAAAAAAGGGACCCAGGTCGCTCTAAAAAAAGGGACCCAGGTCGCTCTAAAAAAAGGGACCCAGGTCGCTCTAAAAAAAGGGACCCAGGTCGCTCTAAAAAAAGGGACCCAGGTCGCTCTAAAAAAAGGGACCCAGGTCGCTCTAAAAAAAGGGACCCAGGTCGCTCTAAAAAAAAGGGACCCAGGTCGCTATAAAAAAAGGGACCCAGGTCGCTCTAAAAAAAGGGACCCAGGTCGCTCTAAAAAAAGGGACCCAGGTCGCTCTTAAAAGGGACCCAGGTCGCTCTTAAAAGGGACCCATTTAGAGCCACTTGGGTCCCTTTAAGAGCTACTTATGTAATTCCCCTTACACAGCGACTTTGTTACCATCCCTTTAAGAGCGGCTTGGGTACGGTCTCTTTAAAAGCGGCTTGGGTACCGTCCCTGCTACATGGCTGCCTCAGCTTTGCTTTTTTACTGACTGACCTCTGCTTCTTATATTGGTAAAGATCATTGCTCGGTTACCATGACAATCTTACTCAGGTCAGGGAGACAAAATCGTTAAGGACCTTCCATATATTACATCTTCTATTGGACAATAGTGGACATGTGACTGTGGATGTTGTGATACATGCCTGACAAGACCTTAGAACTCCTATTGGCTGAGAAGGAGGAGAAGGAGGAGGAGAAGAATAAGGAGAAGAGTCTGTTTTGGTGTCTTTGTATACACATTTCCACCTGCACCATGGGGGATACAAATTATAGTTCTCAGTGGCAGCCATGCTGTAACCAAGTATTGCATAAAAACTCTAAAGGCCACTACTATGAGCAATAAACAGGGACTGTCCTCTTCAGCAAGACCTGCTAGACTCACATTATTGTGGGAGAGGACAGTAGATAAGGGTTTCTAAATGAACTTCTTTTACTGTAAAAGTAGCATGCAAAAATAAATGACACTCATAATGCAAAGAAGCCAACAAAAGTAACGTAGCACTTACGCATAGTTCCTCTTAGATGCTGCTCTAAGCAACCCTTCACTAAGGCCATTGAAGCAACCCTAGAAGGAGAAATCAGACAATAAAAATTATTGAATTTCGAATTAAAAGGCTGCCATTCATATGCGATATGGTGGCTTAGCCCTGTTTACTTAACCTCTTAAGGACCCATGACGTACCGGCACGTCATGGATCACTGTCACTTAAGGACCCATGACGTGCCGGTACGTCATCCCTTTAAACGGGCGCCGCGGCCGGCCGGGTCCCGATCGGGGGAGATAGCCTGCTATAATACATAGCAGGCCATCTCTCCCTGTCGGCATGGAGGGTTGTTAACCCCCCCCCATGCCGACGATCGCCGCTATTGGCTGATAAGCCCATAGCGGCGATCGGAACCTTTCCGGGCCATCGGTGGCCCGATGACCCGGAAAAAAATGGCGGTCGGTGCTGTCCGAGGACGGCACCGACCGCCATTACTGTAAAAAGTAATGGTGGTCACGGTACCACCGTCCCGATCGCCGTTCACGGCGATCAAAGTCCCCACAAGTAATAAATACCTGCTCCGGACCCCTCAGCTAGGTAGCTGAGGGGTCCGGAGCAGGTATTTGTACATTACTCACCTGTCCCGGGGTCCTGATCGGCGTCTTCCGGGTTCCCGGCGTCCACTTCCTCTTGTTGGGACTTCGGCTTCTTCCGTGAGTCCCGATCGTCTCTTTCCGGCTCCAGCGTCGTCTATTTTCGTATTTTTCCGGCTCCAGCGTCGTCTATTTTCGGATCTTGCGCTCTGCTGCCCCCTAGCGGCTGATAAGTGTAATTCACGTATCAGCCACTACAGGGATGTTCAGAATGTAGTAAAAAAAAAAAAATTTTTCCCAATTTTTTTTTTTCTATTTTCCGCACCCTATCGCCGCTGAGTGTTGATCAGCATCGCACGAAAGTGCGCTGCTAATCAGCAACTCCTCCTTTTTGGCGTAGGGTGTTTTTTTTTTATATCCTACTGCCACGGTCTGCTTATAAGTGCCGAACATAAGTGCGGCATTCATCAGCAACACCATTTTTGGCGTAGGTTTTTTTTGTATACTTACTGTAAAAAACACGTAAAAAACCACTACATTACACCACACTACATTGAATAAAGTTTTACACTACACCACTACATACCCCATATACCAATCCCCATATAAAGATGGCCCCCAGGGTGTTTTCGGTGTCGGACGCATACATTATTATTGCCTCCGACACCGAAACAGCCAGTGAGGATGAATTGGGGGGATCCTTCTTTCCTCCATTCATCCTCATCCTCCTCATCATCCAGTGACGTGTCTGGGAGTAGCGTAGCGTACGCTGCCCCCCAGACACGTCTTTTCCGCCAGTACCGTCCCAATAAGAGATGACGGTATGGCGTGAAATTCTACAAACTCTGTGAGAGTACCTCAGGGTACACTTACAGATTTAGGGTACGTGCACACTGCGGAATGGCGAAGGATAACCCTTCGTGCATTCCGCAGCTGGCACCCGCCGGCGGACTGATGCAGGGGCGCGTCTCCGCCTGTGTCATAGACTCTATCCTATGCATGGGCGGATTCCATTATCCGTCATTCCATCAACACGTTGGACGCAGAGCGGAATCCGCCCGTGCATAGAATGGAGTCTACGACACGGACGGAGACGTGCGCCTGCATCAGTCCGCCGGCGGGTGCCAACTGCGGAATGCACAAAGGGTTATCCTTCGCGATTCCGCAGTGTGCACGTACCCTTAGAGTGTATGAAGGAAGGGACACTCGAATCCAGCCGCCAGATGCCCCCCCCCCCATCCTCGGAGTTAGTGGGGAGATCGTCCGGGAACTGATCTTCCCACTGCTGGATAAAGGTCACCACCACCCGTACGGGGATAACCTTTATACCAGCACCCCCTCTTCCGGTCCCTCGCTGCCCGAGCTACTGTAGCTTGCGGCACGATCCGAACATATCAGAAGTAGTAATAGAGCCCTAATATTTAGCAGCCATGGAGCGGACCCAGCGCTTCTGGATATGAAGGACCCCGTATCGCACCAGGACAACATTTTCCAGGTGACGTCCCCCACACTGGAGAACAGGAGACCCCAGAAGAAGTGCAGAGTGTGGGGTAACAGGGGGATCAGGAAGGACACCATTTACCAGTGTGACACCTGTCCTGATCACCCCGGCCTCTGCATACTGGATCGCTCCAAGGCGCACTACACGTCATTGGGGTTCTACATTATCTAAATTCTGTCCATTATTCCTATTTCAGGGGTCACGTTGATCCAGGGATTATTCTGATCGCCATTATGGAGTCGGGAAGGAATTTTTCCCCTGTGATGAGGCTACTGTCGTCTGCCTCACGAGGGGTTTTTGCCTTCCTCTGGATCAACACAGGTTGAATTTGATGGACACCTGTCATTTCCAACCTTATAAACTAATAATTGGCCTAATACCCCCAAATAAATTAGAATTGTCCCTTTTCCCCAGCTAAATAGGTATGGCTGCCATTCCCATTAGAGGAGGCCATGATGCAATTACAAAGCCTCTGTGCGGCCAGGACAGTAGAAACCCCCCACAAGTGACCCCATTCTGGAAACTACACCCCATAAGGAATCTAACAAGTGGGGCAGCGGGTATATGGCCCCCTGGTGACGGCCACATTTGGGACGTGAAAATGAAAAAAATGGTATTTTTTATTTTCACGGCACATGTCCTACACATGTGCCCATCACTAGTGGGGTCCATATGCTCACTGCACCCCTTGTTAGATTCCTTATGGGGTGTAGTTTCCAGAATGGGGTCACTTGTCGGGGGTTTCTACTGTTCTGGCAGCACAGGAGCTTTGTAATTGCGACATGGCCTCCATCCCCCATTCCAGCCTCTAAATGGCGCTCTGTCCTTTTGGTGACTTGCCCTGTGCCCATATGGCAAATTATGTCCACATGTGGGGTATTTTCGTACTCAGGGGAAACTACCCTACACGTTTTGTGTTCATTTTCTTTTTTAACCCCTTGTGGAAATGGAAAAAAATCAAGGCTAGACCAACATTTAGTGTAATTTTTTTAAAATTTTTACTCTAAATCATTGATCTTGTCTTGATTTTTTCATTTTCACAAGGGGTTAAAAGATAAAAAAAAACACAATGTGTAGAGCAATTTCCCCTGAGTACGGAAATACCCCACATGTGGACATAAAGCGCCATGCGGGTGCAGGGTAAGCCTCCAAAGGGAAGGTGCGCCATTTGGTTTTTGAAGGCTGGATTTGGATGGAATGGATTTCGAGGGGCCATGTTGCATTCAAAAGGCCCCTGTGTTGCCAAGACAGTTAAACCCCCCACAAGTGACCCTATTATGGAAACTACACCCCTCAAGGAATGTAACAAGGGGTGTAGTCAGCATATGGACCCCACTGGTGACGGGCACAAATGTGGAACAATGTGGCGTGAAAATGAAATATTAAATTTTTTACACTATAATGTTGGTCTAGCCTTGAATTTATCATTTTCACAAGGGGTTAAAAGAGAAAAAAACACACAAAATGTGTAGAGCAATTTCCCCCGAGTCCGTAAATACCCCACATGTGGACATAAAGCGCCATGTGGGTGCAGGGCAAGCCTCCCAAGGGAAGGAGCGCCATTTGGATTTTAGAGGTTGGATTTGGCTAGAATGGATGATGAACGCCATGTCGCATTTACAGAGCCCTTGTGCTGCCAAAACACTGTAAACCCCCCACAAGTGACCCCATTCTGGAAACTACACCCCTCAAGGAATCTAACAAGGGGTGCAGTGAGGATATGGACCCCTGGATGACGGGCACATTTGTGCCATGAAAGTGAAAAAATGAAAATTTTCACTTTCACGTCACATTTTTCCACATTTGTGCCCGTCACCAGTGGGGTCCATATGCTCACTGCACCCCTTGTTAGATTCCTTGAGGGGTGTAGTTTCCAGAATGGGGTCACTTGTGGGGGGTTTCCAGTGTCTTGGCAGCACGAGGGCTCTGTAAATGCGACATGGCCCTTGAAATCCATTCCAGTGAAATCCAGCTTCCAAAAGCCAATTGGCGCTCCTTCCCTTTGGAGGCTCGTCCTGCGCCCGCTTGGCACTTTATGTCCACATGTGGGGTATTTCCGTACTCGGGAGAAACTGTGCTACATGTTTTGTGTTTTTTTTTTCCTTTTATCCCTTTGTGAAAATGAAAAATTGAAGGCTAGAACAACATTTTAGTGTAAAAAATACTTTAGTCTTTTTTCAAGCCATATTGTTTGGAAAATCTGTGAAGCACCTGTGGGGTCCAGATGCTCACCGCACCCCTTGTTACATTCCTTGAGGGGTGTAGTTTTCTAAATGGTGTCCCTTTAGGGGTGTTTTTTAGGTTTTGGCACCCCAGAGCCTCTGCCAACCTGAAGTGGTACAGTCAAAAATGACCAAAAATAACGGAGCCATTGAAATTCACTAGGCGCTCCCTTATATCTGAGGCTTGTGGTTGCGTCAAATAGCGCAATAGGGCCACATATGGGGTATTTCTATAAACTGCAGAAATGGGGCAATCAATATTGGGGTGCATTTCTCTGGTAATAGGTTTATAATTATGAAAAATATTGGATTACAATAAAATCTCTGCACAGAAAATTAAAATTTTCAAATTTCTTACACACTTAGCTTTTATTTCTGTGACTCCCCTAAAGGGTTAAAAAACTTTCTGGATGTGCTTTTGCAGAGTTTAGGGGGTGCAGTTTCTGAAATGGGGTGCTTCGTGAGGCTTTCTAACACACAGTCCCCTCAAATACACTTTAAACCTGAACAGTTCCCTAAAAATATCTGATTTTGAAATTTTACTGAAAATTTGGAAATTTGCTGCTAATGTTTTAAGCTTCCTATTGTCTAAAAAAAATGAAATATAGTTTAATAAATGCCGCCAACATAAAGTAGACATGTTGCTAATGCTATTTAATATATAATTTATGTGGTATAACCATTTTCTGTATAAGCAGAAAAGTTTTAAAGTTGGAAAAATGCATTTTTTCACAATTTTTCACGCTATTTTGGGTTTTTTCATAAAGATTCGTTATAAGTATCGACTCCAATTTACAAGAAATGTGAAGTACAATATGTCACGAGAAAACAATCTCAGAATCAGCCGGATAGGTAAAAGCATCCCGAAGTTATTAATGAATAAAGTGACACTGGTCAAATTCATAAAATTTGCTCCGGTCCTTAAGGCCATTTCAGGCTCTGTCCTTAAGGGGTTAAAGGGGTAGTGCACCAAAAAAAAATTTCTTTCAAATCAAATGCTGCCATGAAGTGCCAGAGATTTGTAATTTACTTCTATTAAAAAATCTCAAGCCTTCCAGTACTTATCAGCTGCTGTATGCCCAGCAGGAAGTGTTATTATTTCCAGTCTGGAGAGCAGGAGAGGTTTTCTATGGGGATTTGCTCCTTCTCTGGACAGTTCCTGACATGGACAGAGGAGGCAACAGAGAGCACTGTGTCAGACAGGAAAGAAAACACCACTTCCTGTTGGACACACAGCGATCAAAGTCCCCAAAAGTAATAAATACCTGCTAGGTAGCTGAGGGGTCCAGAGCAGGTATTTGTACATTACTCACCTGTCCCGGGGTCCTGATCGGCGTCTTCCGGGTTCGCGGCGTTCTCGTCTTCTCTTCGGCTTCTTCCGTGCGGTCCCCTTCGGCTTTTTTCGGCTCCAGCGTTGGCTTTTTCAGGATTTTGCGCTGTGCTGCCCTATAACGGCTGATAAGTGTAATACACTTATCAGCAGCTATAGGGATGTTCAGTATGCACCCTATCGCCGCTGAGTGTTGATCAGCATCGCACGAAAGTGCGCTGCTAATCAGCAACTCCTCCTTTTTGGCGTAGGTTGTTTTTTTTCTATATCCTACTGCCACGGTCTGCTGATAAGTGCGGCATTTATCAGCAACACCATTTTTGACGTAGGTTTTTGTTTTTTTTATACTTACTGTAAAGAAAACACTACATTACACCACACTACACTACATTGAATAAAGTTTGACACTACACCACTACATACCTCTTATACCAATCCCCATATAAAAGTGGCCCCCGGCGTGTTTTCGGTATCAGACGAATACGTTATTATTGCCTCGGACACCGAAACAGCCAGTGAGGATGAATGGGGGGGGGATCCTATTTTCCCCCCATTCATCCTCATCCTCATCCAGTGACGTGTCTGGGGGTAGCGTAGCGTACGCTGCCCCCCAGACACGTCTTTTCCGCCAGTACCGTCCCAATAAGAGATGACGGTATGGTGTGAAATTCTACAAAGTCTGTGAGAGTACCTCTGGGTACACTTACAGATTTAGGGTAGGTGCACACTGCGGAATGGCGAAGGATAACCCTTTGTGCATTCCGCAGCTGGCACCCGCCGGCGGACTGATGCAGGCGTGCGTCTCCGCCCGTGTCATAGACTCCATGTTATGCATGGGTGGATTCCATCGTCCGTCCAAAGAATGAACACATTGGACGGAGAGCGGAATCCGCCCGTGCATAGAATGGAGTCTATGACACGGACGGAGACGCGCGCCCGCATCAGTCCGCCGGTGGGTGCCATACTGCATACTGTATCGCTTCAAGGTGCACCACACATCATCAGAGTTCTACATTATCTAAATTCTGTCCCTTATTCCTATTTTAAGGGTCACGTTGATCCAGGGATTATTCTGATTGCCATTATGGAGTCGGGAAGGAATTTTTCCCCTGTGATGAGGCTACTGTCGTCTGCCTTACGAGGGTTTTTTTTGCCTTCCTCTGGATCAACACAGGTTGAATTTGATGGACACCTGTCATTTTCAACCTTATAAACTAATAATTAGCCTAATACCCCAAATAAATTAGAATGGTCCCTTTTCCCCAGCTAAATAGGTATGGCCGCCATTCCCATTAGAGGATGCCATTATGCAATTACAAAGCCTCTGTGCTGCCAGGGCAGTAGAAACCGACAAGTGACCCCATTCTGGAAACTACACCCCATAAGGAATCTAACAAGGGTGGCAGCGGGTATATGGCCCCCTGGTGACGGCCACATTTGGGACGTGAAAATAAAAAAAAATGGTATTTTCTATTTTCACGGCACATGTTCTACATATATGCCTGTTACCAGTGGGGTCCATATGCTCACTGCACCCCTCGTTAGATTCCTTATGGGGTGTAATTTCCAAAATGGGGTCACTTGTGGGGGGTTTCTACTGTCCTGGCAGCACAGGAGCTTTGTAATTGCGACATGGCCTCCATCCTCCATTCCAGCCTCTAAATGGCGCTCTGTCCCTTCCACATGTGGGGTATTTTCGTACTCAGGGGAAATAACCCTACAAGTTTTGCGTTTATTTTCTTTTTTAACCCCTTGTGGAAATGGAAAAAAAATCAAGGCTAGACCAACATTTAGTGTAATTTTTTTAATTTTTTTTACTCTAAATCATTGATCTTGTCTTGATTTTTTCATTTTCACAAGGGGCTAAAAGATAAAAAAAAAAACAACACAAAATTTGTAGAGCAATTTCCCCTGAGTACGGAAATACCCCACATGTGGACATAAAGCGCCATGCGGGTGTAGGGTAAGCCTCCAAAGGGAAGGAGCGCCATTTGGCTTTTTGAGGCTGGATTTGGCTGAAATGGATTTCGAGGGGCCATGTTGCATTTAAAAGGCCCCTGTGTTGCCAAGACAGTTGAAACCCCCCACAAGTGACCCCATTATGGAAACTACACCCCTCAAGGAATGTAACAAGGGGTGTAGTGAGCATATGGACCCCACTGGTGACGGGCACAAATGTGGAACAATGTGGCGTGAAAATGAAATATTACATTTTTTACACTATAATGTTGGTCTAGCCTTGAATTTATCATTTTCACAAGGGGTTAAAAGAGAAAAAAAAAAAAAAAAAACACAAAATGTGTAGAGCAATTTCCCCCGAGTCCGTAAATACCCCACATGTGGACATAAAGCGCCATGTGGGTGCAGGGCAAGCCTCCAAAAGGTAAGGAGCGCCATTTAGATTTTGGAGGCTGGATTTGGCCAGAATGGATGATGAACGCCATGTTGCATTTACAGAGCCCTCGTGCTGCCAAAACACTGTAAACCCCCCACAAGTGACCCCATTCTGGAAACTACACCCCTCAAGGAATCTATCAAGGGGTGCAATGAGGATATGGACCCCTTGATGACGGGCACATTTGTGCCGTGAAAGTGAAAAAAATGAAAATTTTCACTTTCACATCACATTGTTCCACATTTGTGCCCGTCACCAGTGGGGTCCATATGCTTACTGCACCCCTTGTTAAATTCCAAAAGGGGTTTCCAGTGTTTTGGCAGCACAAGGGCTTTGTAAATGCGACGTGGCCCTTGAAATCCATTCCAGTGAAATCCAGCTTCCAAAAGCCAATTGGCGCTCCTTCCCTTTGGAGGCTCGTGCTGCGCCCGCTTGGCACTTTATGTCCACATGTGGGGTATTTCCTTATTTGGGAGAAATTGCGCTACATGTTTTGTGGGTTTTTTTCCTTTTATCCCTTTGTTAAAATGAAAAATTGAAGGCTAGAACAACGTTTTAGTGTAAAAAATACTTTCGTCTTTTTTCACGCCATATTGTTCGAAAAATCTGGGAAGCACCTGTGGAGTCCAGATGCTCACCGCACCCCTTGTTACATTCCTTGAGGGGTGTCATTTTCTAAATGGTGTCCCTTTAGGGGTGTTTTTTAGGTTTTGGCACCCCAGAGCCTCTGCTAACCTGAAGTGGTACGGTCAAAAATGACCAAATATAACGGAGGCATTGAAATGCACTAGGCACTCCCTTATATCTGAGGCTTGTGGTTGCGTCAAATAGCGCAATAGGGCCACATATGGGGTATTTCTATAAACTGCAGAATCGGGGCAATAAATATTTGGGTGCATTTCTCTGCTAATAGGTGTATAATTATGAAAAATATTGGATTACAATAAAATCTCTGCACAGAAAATTTTAATTTTCAAATTTCTTACACACTTAGCTTTTATTTCTGTGACTCCCCTAAAGGGTTAAAAAACTTTTTGGATGTGCTTTTGCAGAATTTGGGGGTGCAGTTTCTGAAATGGGGTGCTTTGTGGGGCTTTCTAACATACAGTCCCCTCAAATACACTTTAAACCTGAACAGGTCCCTAAAAATATCTGATTTTGAAATTTTACTGAAAATTTGGAAATTTGCTAATGTTTTACGCTTTCTATTGTCTAAAAAAGATAAAATATAGTTTAATAAATGCTGCCAACATAAAGTAGACATGTAGCTAATGTTATTTAATATATAATTTATGTGGTATAACCATTTTCTGTATAAGCAGAAAAGTTTTAAAGTTGGAAAAAATGCATTTTTTCACAATTTTTCACGCTATTTTGGTTTTTTTCATAAAGATTCGTTATAAGTATCGACTCCAATTTACAAGAAATGTGAAGTACAATATGTCACGAGAAAACAATCTCAGAATCAGCCTGATAGGTTAAAGCATCCTGAAGTTATTAATGAATAAAATGACACAGGTCATATTCATAAAATTTGCTCCAGTCCTTAAGGGGTTAAATGACGCTAAGCTGTAATACCACAAATACCTGTAGTCAGGTAAGGTACTGTTTTGTTTTTTTTTATCCTGGACAACCCCATTACCAGATTGTTGGTTGACAAGAAGTGTCAAGCAATCCTGCTTTCCACTTCCGAGAGACAAGTCTCGGAGGTCACAGCCCACTCAGCAAATCAATGACTGAGGGCCCTTTTACACAGAAAGATTATCTGCCAAAGATTTAAAGCCAAAGCCAGGAATGGAATTGAAAAGAGGAGAAATCTCAGGCTTTCCTTTATGACTTGATCTCTGTTCCTGGTTTTGGCTTCAAATCTTTGGCAGATAATCTTTCTGTGTAAAAGGGCCCTGAGCCAGTGATTGGTTGAGCGGATTGTCACTGCCGGGACAAGTCTGACAATTGGATCATTTATTGGGGGACCCCGAGACCCGTGGGAAGACACAGAGGGAACGTGAAGAGATAGTATAGGCTCTTTATTACTTTCTATATACCTGCAGAGATCTATAAATAGTTTTCCCTAGCCAGATCAACCCTTCAAATTCACATTTTGACCATGTATCATGTTATACATGCAGAATATCAGTTATTGCAAATTAAAGGCAGTAAGAAATGAACAAAAAAAATTATCAGTGGCATAATGTGCAATACACTGTGTACCACTGAGAACAATGGCAAGCAGATTACATGTGGTTTTCAGGCATATCCTGATCATGTGCAGTGTCGGTGTCCTTTAACTGTTCCACACACAAGGGGGCCATATTGTGGGCGGAGTCAATATACATCCAGTCTGTTACATCACTGGGTTATATAACACTGAGGATTGTGAGGACAGGACCTGCCCACAATATGGCTGCCCCCATTTGTGAACATTGAGCTTCTGTACATGATTAATATTAGATAATACTAGATAAGAAAGTAACGTATCATATTCTGGATTATGTGCAAACCTACAACTAACATAACCCCAGATGTGCTGCTCACAAATCATTGTTCAGGATATATGATTTATCACATGATACACACACACACACACACTGCATGATCACTTATAAAGCTTCCATTAAAACGTGTTCTGTTCTCAAAAAAACACACACACACACACACACACACACACAACAGTATGATTCCCCCAGTTCTGTGACCCCATCCCCCCTCACGTCAGGATGGTGCAATCCTATGACGTTTTCTGTAACCTTGCAGTGTATAGCCAAGACCCATTGCAGTGGGGGTGACATACTACTCATAGACAGACTGTGAAATATCATTCAGTTCTTAAAAAAATAACCAAGCTGGCCCAGTATAACAGAACACAGTGGTGCCGGCCCCAGCAACACACACATTACATAAGTCACGTGTTCATAATGCTATAATGGTGCCTGTACCTTGCGGGCTCCGCTGCTTGGCACGCAGGACAGAATGCGGCTGACGGTTCTACTTGCGCTCAGCATGATGAGTTATTGATGCGATGACGGCGACAAACGGCAGAATACAGCAACACAGGGACGGAGCAGCAATAGACACCGGTCACAGTGCGCACTTCTAGAAGTATCCGAACCACGTGGGAGGGTCTGCAAAGTTCACGGCGACAGGGGTACGATCCTCAGGCTCCGCCTTAAGAAAGTCAACGGGCGCCTGTCACCCAAGCGTCCGCACAGTAAGAACCAGGCGTGTATTCAGGTTACCGGGAAGATAGAACAGATTACGCGTGAAATGGATAAGGATGGAAGCCTGTACACTCCCGAAATTGGGGGTTGGTGTGACCAAAAGGCTTGGCGTGGCATCAGGCATCACCTGGGACGCCTATGCGGGGTCCTGATTAGGGCCTCGCTGTCAAGGTCGTCGGGGACAGGAAGTGAAAAAGTTCTCTGTGCGTGTGGAAAGTAGATCATGCTGGAAGGTTACCGGGCAGTGATTTAATGTTGCTGGAGCTGCCGGGCAGTGATTTGCGTCTGCTGGGGGGCTTCTATAGCGTGGCGCTGGTCTGTCTAGTTCCCATATCGCGATAAAGGGGAACATTAGAGCCGCAGGGGTCCGGGTGTTGTAGTCTTATAATAGTGTGAACAGATCTCTGTCCTTGAGAGCCACAATGGATCCAGCGCTCCAGCCCTTCTAATGTTTGGTGACTGTTGTCCTATGGCAAACCAAGTAAAACGCTATACAATTGCCTTATGTAAGAAAATAATGCAATGACCTGTAACCCATACAGGATGCTTGCTCACTACAGAAATGCATTTTTAGAGCTTTGGTCATTCACAGAGCCTTCTGTTCAGTTTGATATGCCTTAAGGCCCTATTCCACCAACAGATCTGATGACAGATTATCTGCCAAAGATTTGAAGCCAAACCCAGGAACAGACTATAATCAGAGAACAGGTCATAAATGAAAGACTGGATTTCTCCTCCTTTCAAATCCACTCCTGGGTTTGGCTTCAAATCTTTGGCAGATAATCTGTCATCAGATCTGTTGGTGGAATAGAGCCTTTAGGCTATGTCCCCCCCCCCCCCCCCAGAGTATTTGTGCTCAGTTTGCAACAGAAACCAGGAGTGGGTTGAAAACAGAAAAACACGTTAAAAACACCACAGGTTTTATTGGATATTTGTTAAACTTTTAGCCAGTGTGAAACCAGTTTATTGATATGTCAATAATATAAATCTGAAATACGGAAGAAAGTGCATCTGTTCTTTGTAGAATAAATCCTTAACCCCTTCGTGCTGCAGCTAGTTTGGGCCTTAATGACCAGGCTAATTTTTCAAAATCTGACCTGTCTCACTTTATGCTCTTATAGCTCAGTGATGCTTTAACGTATGCTAGCGATTCTGAGATTGTTTTTTCGTGACATATGGCACTTTATGTTAGTGGCAAAATTTGGTCACTATTTTGTGTGTTTTTTGTGAAAAACATCAAAATATCATGAAAAATTGAAAAAATTTGCATTTTATGAACTTTGAAATTCTCTGCTTCTAAAAAAAGAAAGTCGTAGCACATAAATTAGTTACTAAGTCACATTACCAATATGTCTTCTTTATTCTGGCATAATTTGGTAAACATATTTTACTTTTTTAGGGTGTTATGGGGCTTAGAAATTTATCAGCAAATTATCACATTTTCGTGAAACTGATTTTTTTAGAGACCAGTTCTTTTTTTAAATGGATTTAGAAGTCTGGTATCCTGAAAACCCCCATAAGTGACCCCATTTTGGAAACTACACACCTTAAAGAATTAATCTAGGGGTATAATGAGCATTTTAACCCTACAGGGGCTGGAGGAAAGTATTCACAATTAGGCAGTAAAAAAAATTGAAAATTTTAATTTTCCAATAATATATAAGTTTAGATTAAAGTTTCTCATTTTCAAAAGGAATATGAGACAAAAAGCACCCCAAAATTTGTAATGCAGGTTCTCTTGAGTACAACGGTACCCCATATGTGGGCGTAAACCACTGTATGGGCACACAGCCGGGCTCAGAAGGAAGGGAGCGCCAATTAGCTTTTCCAATGCAAATTTTGCTGAAGAAGTTTCTGAGCGCCAGGTGCGTTTGCAGTGCCCCTGTAGTGTCAGCAGAGAGAAAACCCCCCATAAGTCACCCCATTTTGGAAAGTACACCCCTCAAAGAATTCATCTTGGTGTGTGGTGACCATTTTGACCCCACAGGTATTACAGGAAAGTATTCAAAAGAAGACAGTAAAAATGAAAAACTTGAATTTTTCCAATAATATGTTCGTTTAGTTTGAAATTTCTCAATTTCACGAGGAACAAGAGGAAAAAAGTACCCCAAAATTTGTAACGCAGGTTCTCCTGAGTACAATGGTACCCCATATGTGGGCATAAACCACTGCATGGGCACACAGGAGGGCTCAGAAGGGAAGGAGCGCCAATTAGCTTTTTCAATGCAGATTTTGCTGCAGAAGTTTCCGAGCGCCAGGTGCGTTTGCAGAGCCCCTGTAGTGTCCGTAGAAGAGAACCCCCCCAAAAGTCACTCCATTTTGGAAAGTGCACCCCTCAAAGTATTCATCTTGGTGTGTGGTGACCATTTTGACCCCACAGGTATTAGAGGAAAGTATTCAAAAGTAGACAGTAAAAATGAAAAACTCAAATTTTTCCAATATTATGTTCTTTTAGTTTGAAATTTCTCAATTTCACGAGGAACAAGAGGAAAAAAGTACCACAAAATTTGTAACGCAGGTTCTCCTGAGTACAATGGTACCCCATATGTGGGCGTAAACCACTGTATGGGCACACAGGAGGGCTCAAAAGGGAAGGAGCGCCAATTAGCTTTTTCAATGCAGATTTTGCTGAAGAAGTTTCTGAGCGCCAGGTGCGTTTGCAGCGCCCCTGTAGTGCTAGCGGAGTAAAATCTCGCCATAAGTCACTCCATTTTGGAAAGTGCACCCCTCATAGAATTTATTTTGGGGTGTGGTGAGCATTTTGACCCCACAGGTATTTGAGGAAAGTATTCAAAAGTAGACAGTAAAAATGAAAAACTCGAATTTTTCCAATAATATGTTCCTTTAGTTTGAAATTTCTCAATTTCACGAGGAACAGGAGAGAAATGTAACCCCAATATATGTAAAGCAGGTTCTCCTGAGTAGAACGGTACCCCATATGTGGGCATAAACCACTGCATGGGCACACAGCCGGGCTCAGAAGGGAAGGAGCGCCAATTAGCATTTTCAGTGCAGATTTTTCTGAAGAAGTTTCTGAGCACCAGGTGCGTTTGCTGAGCCCCTGTAGTGTCAGCAGAATAGATTCCCCCCAAAAGTCACCACATCTTGGAAAGAGCACCCCTCAAAGAATTCATCTTGGGGTGTGGTGACCATTTTTACCCCACAGGTATTAGAGGAAAGTATTCAAAATTGGCCAGTAAAAATGAAAAACTCGAATTTTTCCAATAATATGTTGGTTTAGTTTGAAATTTCTCAATTTGACGAGGAACAGGAGAGAAAACGTACCCCAAAATCTGTAACGCAGGTTCTCCTGAGTAAAACGGTACCTCATATGTGGGCATAAACCACTGTATGGGCACACAGCAGGGCTCAGAAGGGAAGGAGCGCCAACTTACAGGAGCAAAACCGCAGCTAGTAATGGTTATTAGAATAGCGCAGTTACTAAAATAAAATAAAAAAAATGAGATTACAGGTAATGTGGGGTGGTTACGGGCCACCAGGGGTGGTTATGGGCAACCTGAGGTGGTTACAGGTAATCTGGGGTGGTTACGGACAACATGGGGTGGTCACGGGCAACCTGCTGTGGTTACAGGCAACGTGGGGTGGTTACAGGCAACGCGGGGTGGTTACGGGCAACGTGTGGTGGTTATGGGCAACGTGTGGTGTTCACGGGCAACCTGCTGTGGTTACGGCAACGTGGGGTGGTTACAGGCAACGTGGGCTGGTTACAGGCAACGTGGACTGGTTACAGGCAACGTGGGCTGGTTACAGGCAACGTGGGCTGGTTACAGGCAACGTGGGCTGGTAACGGGCAACGTGGGCTGGTTACGGGCAACCTGCTGTGCTTACAGACAATCTGGGGTGGATACGGGCAACGTGGGGTGGTTACGGGCAACCTGCAATGCTTACAGACAATCTGGGGTGGTTACAGGCAACGTTGGCTGGTTACGGGCAACCTGCAGTGCTTACAGACAATCTGAGGTGGATACGGGCAACGTGGGGTGGTTACGCGCAATCTGCAGTGCTTACTGACAATCTGGGGTGGTTACGGGCAACGTGGGGTGGTTACGGGCAATGTGGGGTGGTTACGGATAAACTGAAGTTCTTATAGGCAATCTGGGGTGGGTACCTGTAATCTGACATGGGCACCGCAATCTGGAGGGGGTCATTGGCAATTTGGGGTGGTCAGAGGCAAGGTGCGGTGGTCAGAGGCGACGTGCGGTGGTCAGAGGCGACGTGCGGTGGTCAGAGGCGACGTGTGGTGGTCAGAGGCGACGTGCGGTGGTCAGAGGCGACGTGCGGTGGTCAGAGGCATCGTGGCGTGGTCAGAGGCATCGTGGCGTGGTCAGAGGCATCGTGGCGTGGTCAGAGGCAACGCGCAGTGGTTACGTGCAATCTGGGGGGGTTACATGTAATCTGGCATGATTACGGGGAACCTGGGGGGGTTATGTGCAACCTGGAAGGGTTACAGACAATCTGGGATTGTTACTGATAAACTGAAGTGCTTATAGGTAATCTGGGGTGGGTACATGTAATTTGGGGTGGTTACGGGCAATCTGGAGGGGGTCACTGGCAATTTGCGGTGGTTACGGGCAACGTGCGGTGGTTACGGGCAACGTGCGGTGGTTACGGACAACGTGCGGTGGTTACGGGCAACGTGCGGTGGTTACGGGTAATCTGGGGAGGGGTTAGGGGTAATTTGGGAGTAAACTGCAATTATTACTATAATAAAAAGTGTGTGTTTTATTTTTTTGTATGTTTGTCACTTTTTGTACTTTACATATTCATTTTCACTGTATTACTATGATTACTGTGATATTTTCTATCTCAGTAATCATAGTTCAGTGACAGAGACCAAATTGGTCTCTGTCACTTTAAATTTTCAGAGTTGGCTGGTTGTGAAGCGCATGCGCACTTCATAACCAGCCAGGACGTCGAGGAGGAAGGAGCTCCGTGAATCCGGTGAGTATATGGGGAAGGGGGGGTGACTGGGGGACGGGGGTGACAGGGGGCGACTTGGGGGGTGGGGGGACATCACTTTTTATCCCCTGTCACCAATCATTTATGGTGACGGGATAAAAAGTGCCGGGAGCACATGGTACAAGCGATCAGCGGTATATAGTATATACCGCTGATCGCTTGTACCGGGACCCCACAGGGGGGTCCCCGATGACTGCCCCATGCTCTCCGCTACCTCCGGTGGCGGAGAGCATGGGGCTTTCATTCATTTTAACTTTTTAATCGCTGTGAACCGACGTCTTGGAAATGATGGCCGCCGGGGGAGGGGGGTTAGTTATCGGGGCACTAGGGGGGTCTGATCTGGGGTCTGATATACACTTATTTCATCTCCCCCCGCCGTAGATTCACGGCGGGGGGAGATGAAAGGCGGCGGCGGCACCGGTAATCCCCTTTACTGACGGCCGCCGCTATAACGTTAATAGCGGCGATCGTCGGTAAGGGGGGGGGGCCGGGACGGACCTCACACACTGCCCCAACCCCTCAGCTACCTCCGGTAGCCGGGGGGATGGGGTGGGGGCCGTCCCGGCCCCGCAGCCTTATTCTCTGCCATCGCCGTAAAAAGCTGATGGCAGCAGAATAAGGACCATTAGTGACCGCCGTAGAAAGCCGTATCGGCGGTCACTAAGGGGTTAAAGAGTCACTGTCGTTTTTTTTTTTTTTTTTTTTTCAGAAATCAATAGTCCAGGCGATTTTAAGAAACTTTGTAATTGGGTTTATTAGCCAAATCTGCCGTTATCTGCATGTAAAAAGCCTTTTCCCAGGTCCCCCCCTCCTTCCTCTTTTTCATCCGCTCCAAAAAATCTGAAAATTGTGACTTGTTGCAGGAGTCGTACCCTGTCTGCTCTAGGGAGAGGGGAGGAGGAAGGAGGGAGTTAGCCGGCAGCTGAAAGCAGATAACAGAGGATTACAGGCATGGAGCCGGGTGACAGCTGTAATCTGAGCTCAGACAGGTCACTGGTGATGGTCAGAAGAGATAACGGTGAGGGATTTGTAGATTAACTCTTTGTTGTCCTGTTTTGGTCTTTTCTTTAGCTCTCTCCATAGGAGAACAATGAAGACAGGGGGGAGAGCTTCAAACTGCTTTTTCATGATAAAAATGCATTTTTCGGATAATAAACCCAATTACAAAGTTTCTTAAAATCGCCTGGACTATTGATTTCTGCAAAAAAAAAATTCACGACAGTGACACTTTAAGGGCGTCTTCTAAGCAGGAGATTTAAGAGAGACCTGTCATCGGAGCATCGGACTAATCTCTGGGAGCACGCTCACGGCTTCGGACAAAGATATCTCGGGAGCGGGACTTCTCGGAAGCGGTAAGTATATGGGTTTGCATCGGGGGGGGGGGAGGTCAGCCGTGCTCTGTCCCGGCACAGGTTCCCTTTAAAGGGGTTATCCAGTGCTACAAAAACATGGCCACTTTCTTTCAGAGACAACCCAACTCTTGTCTCCAGTTCAGGTGCAGTTTGCAATTAAAGGGGTTATCCAGCGCTACAAAAACATGGCCACTTTTCCCCCTACTGTTGTCTCCAGTTCAGGTGTGGTTTGCAAATAAGCTCCATTTACTTCAATGGAACTGAGTTTCAAAACCCCACCCAAACTGGAGACAACAGTAGGGGGAAAGTGGCCATGTTTTTGTTGCGCTGGATAACCCCTTTAAGCTCCATCCACCTTAATGGAACTGAGCAGCAAAACCTTGCCCAAGTTGGAGACAAGAGTAGGGCTTTGTCACTGGAAGAAAGTGGCCATGTTTATTTTTGTAGCGCTGGATAACCCCTTTAATTATCTCAAAAACTAGATGATCAAATAAATAAAGATACTAATACAGTACAAATAAAATATGGATGCATATACGTCTTCAAAGGAAATGGATGAATGTAGCACATGCTGTGTTTTATTTTATAATGTGAACACCTCTATAGATTAACATTAGTTCTAGATTATGGTCTACAAAACAGGTCTTAGGCCTTATACGCACTTTCCGTGTTTCATGGAAGTGCCGTCTGCGAAAGGCCTGACATGGAGTTCACCTCCCCCTGGCATCATTTGTCAATATGCTGCTGGGAGTGGGGAAAGTTTTTTGAATATTCGTGCCACTGTAATGAAGCAGCCGTGCAGTTTTCATGCTTTTTTGAGCATTCCTCAGTAAAGTCAATGAGAGCTAAAAACCAGACATTTTTGGGGTGGCATTTTCTTTGTAAAAACTAGTGATGAGCGAGTACTAAAATGGTTGGGTGCTTGTTACTCGAGACGAATATCTCCTGATACTCGAGTGCTAGTTTCGAGTAACGAACCCCATAGAAGTCAATGGCAGACTCAAGCATATTTGCAGGAAACCCAAGTTCGGTAGGGGGAAGGTCGTGTGAAAACCTGTCAACCTCAGAAAATGATGGAAACACCACGGAAATGGACAGGAAACAGCAGGGGCAGCATGTATGCATGCCTCTGAGGCTGCCTAATGGCACCATTATGCCTAATTTTGTGCAACAGCCTGGTTAAAACAGAGGTAGGCATATGGACCACCCAAAAATTCAGCCTGATACAGCATGGCAGTGAGAACACAGGGAACCATTAAAACAGAGGTAGCATATCATGAACCAGCCAAAAATTCAGCCTGACACAGCATGGCGGTGAGGACAGAGTGAACAAGGTAGAAGCGGTAGCCAGTCAGCCTTCCAAAAATTATACCAGGCCTAGCATGGCAGTGAGGAAGCAAGTGAGCCTCCCAAAAATTAGGGCAGACACAATATGGCATTGAGCACACAGAGAACCATTAAAAGTGAGTGAGGAAGCAAGTGAGCCTCCCCAAAATTAGGCCAGACACTACATGGCATTGAGCACACAGAGAACTCCCGGGAGCAGCAGTAGTCAACATGGATGCCAGTGAAAGCCCTGCAGTAGTCAACATGGATGCCAGTTAATGCCCAGCAGTAGCCAACATGGAGGCAAGGGCAGGCACAGCAGTAGTCAACATGGATGCCAGTAAAGGCCCAGCAGTAGTCAACATGGATGCCAGTTAAGGCCCAGCAGTAGCCAACATGAAGGCAAAGGCAGGCACAGCAGTAGTCCACATGGATGCCAGTTAGGGCCCAGCAGTAGCCAACATGGATGCCAGTTAAGGCCCAGCAGTAGCCAACATGGAGGCAAGGGCAGGCACAGCAGTAGTCAACATGCATGCCAGTAAAAGCCCAGCAGTAGTCAACATGGATGCCAGTGATGGCCCAGCAGTAGCCAACATGGAGGCAAGGGCAGGCACACCAGTAGTCAACATGGATGCCAGTAAAGGCCCAGCAGTAGTCAACCTGGATGTCCATTACTGCTCTGGTCAATCCTGCCTTAAAAACGGCTACAACATCAAGAAAAGGTAGAAGGTACTGGTGAAAGAATGGCAGAGGACACCCGTAAGATAAGATGACATCCACAGTAGTAACGACGACCTGATTCCCTATCAGTTAAAGGGAACAACTTCCATATCACATACCTAGGAATTAAAGTTGGTAGATCCCCATCTCCATGTACAACTTAAAGGACAATTCCCGCGGGACCCCTCCCCCCCCAAAAAAAAAAAAAAAACACAGACACCATACTCACCATCCCTCCGGTGACGATCGCCACTCCATTCGCCCGCCGTCCGCCTCACCGTCACCGCCGTCCAGCGATGTCTCTGATTTCCGGGTCCTGGGGATGGTAAAGGCAACCTCAGCCAATCAGGGCTGACGAAGCTGGAAGCCATGTGATGCGCTCCAGCCAATGAAAAGGCTGCAGCCTTTTCCGTCCCATTCACTCTCTATGAAGACGCCGAGGAGGAAGAAGACCCGGACCGCCCCCCGGCTCTGACGTCGTCGTCACCAGATGCCGCCCGGGAGAAGAGGACCGTGACGATCGTAATAGGTAATGTATATATTCTTTAACTTCCGGGCGGGGGGGTCGGGGGTCCGAAAGTGGAAGAAGGGGGCCAGACCGGGTATTTAACCACATTACAAAGTTATATAACTTTGTAATGTGTGTTAAATAAGCTAAAAAAAATTTTCGTGGGAGTTGTCCTTTAAACTATCCACCAGTCATCAAGAAAGTGTCACAAGAACTTACTAGATGGGCCTCCCTTCCCCTTTCACTGATTGGCCGTATTCACCTCCTCTAAAGGATTTCCTTCCCCAAGCTTCTTTATCCCATGCAAACTATCCCCCTTCGACACGTGGATCACAATAAAATACGAAGCAGCTTCGTGAAATTCATATGGCAGGGAAAGAGGCCGCGTATTTCATACGAGACGTTATGCCTGTCTAAATTTGCAGGAGGAGCACAGTTACCACAAATAAGGATGTATAACCTTGCGGCCATGTTTCGACATGTCAGGGATTGGATCCTACACACTAATTTCCACTCCAACTATGTCCTAGAGTCCAAGCTAGTTTCACTGTGGTCTCTTGCGGCATTACTGCATTCTAAATATGCAGCCCTGCCTGGGTGTGTCCGATCCAATCCACTTCTCATCGATACTATTTCCACCTGGAAACAAGTCAGAAAACTGTATAACCCACCTTTTACAGTTTCCAAATATAGCCCTTTATGGGACTCCCCGGCCTTCCCCATGGCTCGACTAATAAATTTTTCCAGGAATGGAAAGACCACGATGTGAACTGCTTTGGGGACCTCTTGGATCCCTCTCTAGGGAAATTCCTATCCTGGGATGACTGCTCCTCCAAATTCAGACTGGCCCCGACGCAATCTTGGCAATATATACAACTGAAATCCCATTTTAGGGCGTTGGCCTCCCAATGCGAGAAGCTAGGAAAAAAGACTACTTTTGATTCCCTTATAGGACCGTCGAGCAGACATGACTCTGTCGGACATTTACAAAAATCTAATAGACTTGCATCTCAAACCAGTGGAGCACAAAGCCCTAAGTAGGTGGCTGCCCTCCTTCCAAACCGAAGACCTACCTGACAAACTAAAGAAAGGCATTTTATATGTTAGACAGGCAACTCCTAGCGAAACACTAAGGGAGACTCATCTCCGAATGAGACATAAAGCCACATATGCATTCAACATTGCTTTCAGGGATACTCAGATAGTACATTTAGATTAATGTCCCAAGTGCAAAATGCCTAGGGCAGACCTGCTTCATAGCATGTGGCAGTGCCAGCAGATCCAAGAGGTTTGGCAGGCTGTACAACATTTTATTAAGAAGGTGTGTCACACCCATATCTCTCTTGACCCTCTCACCTATATTTTCCATTATATCCCCAAGGACGCCTCAGACCCTTCCTCCCCGCTAATAGCCCACAAGGGAATACATTAGTTTTTACTGGCATCCCTCAAAGCATATTGCGCCACTGGCTGCAACCCACCACCCCCAAGATTGAGGAAATTCAAGAGTGTATGGATTCACTATGAGCTGACAACAACTTTAAAGGAGAAGTCCGGCCAAAATTTTTTTTTTATATGTTATTACTTATGAAAAGTAATACAATTTTCTAATGTACATTAATTATGGGAAATGCTCATATACTGCTATCAGGAAGTGTTAGAATTAACAGAAGCAGTGACGTCACGACGAAAGGTGTAAATCCTATGGAGTGTCCAGCAGGGGGCGCTCTTTATATAGAAGTCAATGAGTACCATTGACTTCTATATATAGTGCGCCCCTGCTGGACACTCCATAGGAATTACAGTGTATGTAATGTTATGTTATGCACTGTACTTTTGGGGACTTCATGAATACATTTATAGAATACTTTGGGGAGCAAGTTTCCTTGCTCCCCAAAGTATCCCATAAATGTATTCAATGAATAGATTTGCAGGGCACCGAGCAGGGAGGGAGAGCTGTGCCATCTACCTCCCCCTCCCTGCTCGGTGCTGGGAACATATACAAAGTACTACTCCCCCATTATCTGCAGATAATGGGGGAGTAGTACCTGTGCTATGCCTATCATCGCCGCTCACACAGGGGCTGCCTCTGACTGCCGCTCACTCCCACCCACCCGCCCGCGCCGCTACTCACTATCCGGCCGGCCGTTCACTCCCACCCGCCCGCGCCGCTCCTCACTATCCCTGACTCCCGCCCGCACGCCCAGTTCCTTACCGCTCCTCACATTATCTGGCCGCCACTCTCTGCTCATGCCTGACGGCCGCGTCAGCCCGCCCCCACCCTGGCCGGGGACACCAGGAAGTGCCGTGCTCCCGGCCGGGGTGGGGGCGGGCTGACGCGGCCGTCATGCATGAGCAGAGAGTGGCGGCCAGATAATGTGAGGAGCGGTAAGGAACTGGGCGTGCGGGCGGGAGTCAGGGATAGTGAGGAGCGGCCGGCCGGATAGTGAGTAGCGGCGCGGGCGGGTGGGAGTGAGCGGCCGGCCGGATAGTGAGTAGCGGCGCGGCAGCCCCTGTGTGAGCGGCGATGATAGGCATAGCACAGGTACTACTCCCCCATTATCTGCAGATAATGGGGGAGTAGTACTTTGTATATGTTCCCAGCACCAAGCAGGGAGGGGGAGGTAGATGGCACTCCTCTCCCTCCCTGCTCGGTGCCCTGCAAATCTATTCATTGAATACATTTATGGGATACTTTGGGGAGCAAGGACACTTGTTCCCCAAAGTATTCTATAAATGTATTCATGAAGTCCCCAAAAGTATAGTGCATAACATATTACATACACTGTAATTCCTATGGAGTGTCCAGCAGG
This sequence comes from Dendropsophus ebraccatus, assembly GCF_027789765.1. NCBI lineage: Eukaryota > Metazoa > Chordata > Amphibia > Anura > Hylidae > Dendropsophus > Dendropsophus ebraccatus. The sequence continues at coordinate 42,839,729 of NC_091454.1, read as the reverse complement.
GGCGCACTATATATAGAAGTCAATGGTACTCATTGACTTCTATATAAAGAGCGCCCCCTGCTGCTCACTCCATAGGAATTACACCTCTCGTCGTGACGTCACTGCTTCTGAGATAATTCTAACACTTCCTGATACACTAAATTAAGGGAAATAGCAGTATATGAGCATTTCCCATAATTAATGTACATTATAAAATTGTATAACTTTTCATAAGTAATAACATATAAAAAAATAATTTTGGCCGGACTTCTCCTTTAAGGGACAAAGAACAATCTGCTAAATCGTTCTTCGGCAAATGGAAGAGCTATATTCAGACTTGGCAATCAGACGAGAGGAGGAGACAATTAATGTATAACTTAAGGCTGACTTCTTAGTATTGCCAGGCGGATCTTAAAGGGAACCAATCACCTCAAAAACGCATATATAGCTTTTTAAATGTGCTGTTAGAGCACACAGCACACTTTCCATACAGGTTTCTATATACTCCCTGCCTCCCCCGTGTAATCCATAAAGTAACTTTATAAAACTGGCGCCCGGTATGCAAATTACATCAGGTAGTCACCTGGGCGGTGTTCGGCTAGATGGTAGTCACAGTCAGTCCGGGTCCCCTGGGCGTTCTTCGGCGGTAATCACGCCCCTCTGGGCGTGATTCAAATCACCCAGTAGCTCCGACGTCACTCGGGAGAGCGCCGTGCACAACGTCGGCGCACTATGTTCTTAAGCCGCCGCACATGCGCAGTACAGCCGCTCCCATTCAGGCTGTACTGCGCCTGTGCAGAATAGCCGCAAACTCAGTGTGAGCAGGAGTTCGAGGCTATTCTGCACAGGCGCAGTACAGCCTGAATGGAAGCGGCTGTACTGCGCATGCGCGGCGGCGTAAGAACATAGGCGCGCCGACGTCGTGCACAGCACGCTCCCGAGTGACGTCGGAGCTACCGGGTGATTTGAATCACGCCCAGAGGGGCGTGATTACCGCCGAAGAATGCCCAGGGGACCCGGACTGACTGTGACTACCATCTAGCCGAACACCGCCCAGGTGACTACCTGATGTAATTTGCATACCGGGCGCCAGTTTTATAAAGTTACTTTATGGATTACACGGGGGAGGCAGGGAGTATATAGAAACATGTATGGAAAGTGTGCTATGTGCTCTAACAGCACATTTAAAAAGCTATATATGCGTTTTTGAGGTGATTGGTTCCCTTTAGGGACTCGCTGGGCAATCTCAGGCTTCCGGATGCATGGCATCCACCAGGTATCACATGAGGTCAGCGTGCTGTGTCTATACATTTATGCACTTACATACTCACCTACTTACCTACTTGCTTCCGTAACTTCTTTCATCCTCTCTTGGTCATTTGCCCAGTACTGGGCCACTGCCTAATTACCGCGCACATACGGATGTTCTTAAGGGGCACAAACACACACAAGATGAGGAGTTGAAAAATGTTTTGTTTACCTTAGACCTTGCACACTTAAGGCTGGATGGCCTAGTTATTTCAGTTCCTTTTTTTTGTTTCTCGGTTCAGTAATGGCGGTTTTGGTTTATACCGTCATTACCATGTTATAAGGTTAATTTTATCCGAAGTTAGATCTCCTTAGATAGGTGTATATATGACCAGCCGCAATAATAGATGGTACCTATAGGGTGACACATTGCACCTTGTCCTACTGTATAGTGTTATGGAGTCATCCCAATGATACAATTCTACTGTTCATTCTCAGAAATTGTGGCTACTCTAATGACATGTATACCTTGTTTATTTTGTAAAACTAATAAAATATGTTTTTTTTAAAAAAGATGACATCCACAGATAATATGGTTTGAAATGGAGAAGACAAGAAAGGTAAATTGAATTTGACTGTAGCAGTTGGGGTAACATTCCCTGCATCATGTGACTCACCACATCCCCCCCCACCACCACCACCATTGTTTTGAGTTTGAATTTGACTGTAGCAGTTGGGGTAAGTTTAACTGGTTGACTTGCGGAAATGCACACAGATGCGGTGCACCTTGGGGTAAGTTTTAAGGAAGCGCAGCAATACTAGGTTGAAGACGTGGGCCAGGCATGGTACATGTGTAAGGCTGCCGAGTTGCACAGCCACCACCAGGTTCCGCCCCTTGTCACACGCAGCCAAGCTCACTGCTAATTACAAACGAACCCGGGTGCTGACAGCTAACTGGCTAGGCCCGCTGTCAGTCACCATCAAGGGTACACCTGATGCCTCTCAACCGGGGGTGGTGAGGCCACGGCTAGACCAAAAAAAATAAAATAAAACGGCTGGTTGGCGGGGGCACGATTGGCGGGCCCCCGGCAACCAGTCCCGCTCCTCCGCAGACGTAGTGTGAGAGAGACGTAGTGTCAGAACATGGCAGTGAGAATACAGAGAACCATTAAAAGTGAGTGAGGAAGCAAGTGAGCCTCCCAAAAATTAGGCCAGACACAGAATGGCATTGAGCACACAAAGAACCATTAAAACTAAGTGAGGAAGCAAGTGAGCCTCCCAAAAATTAGGCCAGACACAGCATGGCAGTGAGCACACAGAGAAGCATTAACCCCTAGCCGCACCAGGGAGTTACTGTACATCCTGGCAGGAGGTTACTTTCCGCACCAGGACGTACAATAACTTCCCGGCTCCCAGTGCTCACTGTTTACATAAACAGTGACCGGGAGCCGCGACTAAACTGTCAGCTGATAGCTGACAGTTTAGTGTAGCTGCTGCAGGACCCCCTGAAGGGGTCCAGCACAGACGATCACCAGCATCAGTGGATCGGTACCGGTGAAGCAAGCATTAAACCCCCGGGTCCCGGTCTCTGCCTAGTTCCGGGATCAGGGGGAAGCTGCTGCCGCGCTGTCCCGCCCCCCGCTGCCATGTCTGCCGATCCTTGTGTGTGTCCCCCCTCCCCCCGCGCTGTGTGTCCCCTAAGTGATCCTCAGTCCCCCACTGCCGTGTTCCCCCGCTAATGTGTCCCCGGAAGATCCTCAGTCCCCTGCTGCAGTGTTCCCCCACTGTGGCGTTCTCTGATCTTGCTGCCGCCCCCCTGATTTCCCCCCCCCTGGTGCCGCCAATACCCATGCTTCGCCGCCGCTGCCACTGTGCCGGAGACTCACAGCAGATGTCTCTCCTTCCCCCTCCTCCTCGCAGAACTGGCTCCCCGGATCCCGTAGCTCAGAGTGAGTTCCGGGATCGGGGAGCCAGTGCTGCGAGGAGGAGGGGGAAGGAGCAATCTCTGCTGTGACCCCATCCTGCTGCAGCAGCATGGTACATGCTGCTATATACTGTGATTGGCAGCTCTGTGATCAGAGCTGCCAATCACAGTATCTGATCGTGGCAGAGCATGGATGCAGGCTCTGACCCCTTACTTTGTGAGGAGATCAAAGCCTGCATCCATATACTGTAAAACACACACACACACACACACACACACACACACATAATAAAAAGTACCCCCTCCCCTGTGATCTCCCAGTAATAAGGGAGATCTTAGTGTCCGTCAGTCAGCGAAAGTTAGTTAGCGTCCGTTAGTAAGCGCCAGTCTGCGTCCGTTAGTGTCAGTCAGCGTCCGTTAGTAAGCTTCAGTCAGCATCAGTAAGCGCCAGCATCCGTTAGTAAGCGTCAGTCAGCGTCCGTTAGTAAGCGTCAGTCAGCGTCCGTTAGTAAGCGCGTGTCAGTCTGTGTCCGTTAGTAAGCGTCAGTGTCAGCCAGTGTCCGTTAGTAGGAGTCAGTGTCAGTTGGCGTCCATTAGTAAGTGTCAGTCAACATCCGTTTGTAAGAGTTAGTCAGCCTCTGTTAATAAGTGTCAGTGTCAGTCAGAGTCCGTTAGTAATCGTAAGTCAGCATCCATTAGTCAGTCAGAATCCGTAAGTAAGCGTCAGTCAGAGTCCGTTAGTAATCGTAAGTCAGCATCCATTAGTCAGTCAGCATCCGTAAGTAAGTGTCGGTCAGTGTCTGTTAGTAAGTGTCAGTAAACTTCTGTGCACACACAGACATAGGTGCTCCCTCTCTTCTGAGCCCTTTTGTGAGCCCGTACAATACTTTCTGTTCACAAATGGGGTATTTCTGTGCTCAGGAGAAATTGCTTTACAAATATTGGGGGGCTTTTTCTCCTCCAAGCTTTTTGAAATTTTGAAAAATGTGGGGTTTCACCAATGTATAAGTGTGAAAAATGTGATTTTTCATTTTCACGGCCCTTTTTTGCAAAAAACTGTGAAAAATCTGTAGGGTCCAAATGCCCACTGTACCCCTTGTTACATTCCTTAAGGGGTGTAGTTTTCAAAATGGGGTCACTTGTGGGGGGTTTCCACTGTCTCGGCACTAGGGGGGCTTTGTAACTGTAACATGGTCTCCTACATTTATTCCAGCCAAATCCACACTCCAAAATTTAAAAAGAGTGCTCCTTCTCTTCTGAGCCGTGTTGTGCGCCCACACAACACTTTATGTCCACAAGTGGGGTATTGATAAAAACTGCAGATTCAGAGGAATAAATGTTTTATTGCATTTCACTTTTTATAGCTGTGCGGTATGAAAGAAATAGAATTGAATTGGAATGTCTGCAAAGAAAATGGAAATTTTTACTTTTCACACTTTGCAGTTATTACTGTGAAATGCCTAAAAGGTTAAAAACTGTTTTAAATGTCAATTTGAATACTTCAAAGGGTGAAGAGTTCAAAATGGGGTGAATTATGGGGGTTTCTAATATCCAGGCCTCTAGAATATGCTCCAAAACTGAACTGGACCCTAAAAAATTCTGAGTTAAAATTTTCACAAAAATTTAGAAAATTGCTACCAAACAATTACGGCCTCTAAAATCCAAAAAAAGTTAACGCATGTTCACCAAATGCTGCCAACATAAAGTAGTCATGTTATAGATATGAATTAATCAATAATTTATGTGGTATAACTATCTTCCTTATTGGCAGAGACTTTCAAATTTATTTTGGAGTTTTTCTCAAAAAAAGTTAAAGGTATCGGCCCAAATGTACCACTAACATAAAGTGGAACATGTCACGAAAAAACTGTCTTGGAACCACAAGGATCGGTAAAAGCATTCCAGAGTTATTGATATATAAAGTGACACATGTCATATTTGAAAAATTTGGCCGTGTCATAAACACCAAAACTGGCTGTGTCCCCTAAGGGTTAAAAGTGAGTGATGAAGCAAGTGAGCCTCCCAAAAATTAGGCCAGACAAAGCATGGCATTGAGCACACAGAGAACCATTAAAAGTGTGAGGAAGTGAGCCTCCCAAAAATTAGGCCAGACACAGCATGGCAGTAAGCACATAAAGAACCATTAAAAGTGAGTGATGAAGCAAGTGAGCCTCCCAAAAATTAGGCCAGACACAGCATGGCATTGAGCACACAGAGAACCATTAAAAGTTAGTGAGGAAGCGAGTGAGCCTACCAAAAATTGGAGTGAGTCCAGGGGCTGGGATATTTAGTGGACTTGAACCTGGGTGCTGACAGCTAACTGGCTACGCCAGTTGTCAGTCACCGTCAAGGGTACACCTGATGCCTCTCGACCGGGGGTGGTGAGGCCACGGCTAGAACAATAAAAATAAAACAGCTGGCTGGTTGGCGGGGGCGCGATCGGCGGGCCCCCGGCAACCAGTCCCGCTCCTCCGCAGACGTAGTGTGACATCAGAGCATGGTAAGTGAGTGAGGAAGCAATTGAGCCTCCCAATAATTAGGCCAGACCCTGCATTGCGGAAGAAGACTTGACTGTTGGCTGAGAATTGAAGGAGGAGGAGGAGAGGAGATACAAAGAATCTTCATGTTGAGCTGCTTCCCCCGGGTGGACAGTTGAATTCAGGTGAAATCCAGGCTTTGTTCATTTTTATAAACGTCAGCCTGTCAGCGCTGTCAGTTGATAGGCGGGTGCGCTTATCAGTGATGACGGCACCAGCTGCACTGAAGACCCGCTCTGACAACACGCTAGCGGCAGGCAGGACCGGTTTTAGACTAGATGTGGCCCTGGGCAAAGTTGAAGGTGGGGCCCCAAATGCTGAAATATTTTAGCAACAATTTAAGGTCCCCATACATGTTACTCTTTTGTTGGTGGTACCTGTTGCTCCTGGTGGGTTTGGCCATCAGCGTAAGGTGTATGGGGCTCTCTGGACAGTCCTCTGACAGATGATATCAGTGGACATAGGGGGTCAAGCTTGATGGAAAATCAACGCCCAACCTCTTTGTTCTCAGAGAGATAAGCCGCCATCAGATCTGTATGGCTATGGCTTTTCCCTCTCATAGAGAACACAGGAACACTCAGATGTGCCAAATTTCTGTGTATGGGGAGGACGGGACCGGATGGGACAGATAATTGTCAGCTGAAGGATTGTTCAGCCAGCAGTTATTGGAAGTGTACGGCCACTTTTAAGGCTGTATTACACGGCCTGATATTCTGCAGAAGTGAGCGCCAATCGGGTAGAATGGAGCTCGCTTAGAGAGCCTACTACATGGCTCTTTTATGATGCAGCAAAAGCTATGGAGGAGATTTATCAAACTGGTGTAAAGAAGAATTGGCTCAGTTGCCCCTAGCAACCAATCAGATTCCACCATCTTAGAATGTGAGTAATGAATGGTGGAATCTGATTGGTTGCTAGGGGCAACGGAGCCAGTTTCACTTTACACCATGTTTGATAAATCTCCCCCTATGTGTATATATACAGTATATCATTAGTGATGTGTGTGCAATCCTTGCTGTATAAAGTAAACAATAAAGATATATACTACCGGATCACGTTCCCCGGTGCCCTCTGGCCTTCTCTGTGATATATACTACCTGATCATGTTCCCCAGTGTCCCCACAGAGCGATAGCGTCCTGATTCGGACTATTTTCGCTCCATGTATTAGGCCCCTTACTCAGTTCAGAAGGTTACATGCCGGGACTGCCGCTATATGCCAGGACTGCCCCTACATGTCAGGACTGCCACTATATGCCAGGACTGCCCCTACATGTCAGGACTGCCCATACATTCTGGGACTGCCGCTACATGCCGGGACTGCCGCTACATTCTGGGACTGCCAGGACTGCCGCTACATGCCGGGACTGCCCCTACATTCTGGGACTGCCGCTACATGTCAGGACTGCCCCTAAATGCCAGGACTGCCACTACATTCTGGGACTGCCGCTAGTGGTGTAAACACAAGAACTATTTATATGAATTGCTTTAAAAAAATAAAATTAAAAAATCACTATAATCAGGACCAAATATTACCTCCATACCGTTATTGAAGAAAACTTTACTATATATAGGCCAATATTACCACCATAAAGTGACCGCCCCATAATGACTCTATATATACACTATATACAGACCAATATTACCACCATAAAGTGACCGCCCCATAATGACTCTATATACACTATATACAGACCAATATTACTGCCATAGAGTGACCACCGCATGACTCTATATACACTATATACAGACCAATATTACCGCTATAGACTTTCCACTGTATAATGAATGACTCTTTATACACTGTATACAGACCAATATTATGTGGCTGTCACTCTATGGCTGTTCTTTTGGTCTGTATATAGTGTATATATAGAGTCATTATGTGGTGGTCACTGTATGGCGGTAATATTGGTCTGTATATAGTGTCATTATGTGGTAGTCAATCTATGGCAGTAATGACTATATATACACTATATACAGAACAATATTAATGCCAAAGAGTGACCACTGCATAATGACACTTTATACAGACCAATATTACCGCCATAGAGTGACCGCCACATAACTCTATATACACACTATATACAGACCAATATTACCGCCATAGATTGACCACTGCATAATGACTCTGTATCCAGATCAATATTATGTGGCGATCACTCTATGGCTGCACTATTGGATTGTATATAGTGTATATAGTCATTATGTGGTGGTCACTGTATGGCGGTAATATTGGTCTGTATATAGTGTCATTATGTGGCAGTCAATCTATGGCAGTAATGACTATATATACACCATATACAGACCAATATTACCAGCATACAGTGACCAACACCTAAGGACTGAATACCACCTTATTATTTTTCTCAATAAAATACACCGTATTGCCTTATATACATAGGAGCTGCAGCCAATCAGCGGCCTCAGTGGTCATCGGCAGCAATTACATAGGACTGATGAGGCCAGAGAATGGCTGCAGCTCCTATACACAGTCTATTCACTTCTACAGCAGTGCTAATACTCACACACTAATATATATATATATATATATATATATATATATATATATATATACATACACTCACACATCCATGAAAACACATTATACAGTGTAACCGGTTGCTTTTGATAATAGTCGGAGAAGGCTATAACCACACAGATTAATAGAAAAATAAGGTATTTAATACAAAGAACAATACTTAGCTGTAGTTACAGATGGTACAGATGCATAGATGTTTCATCCACATTGAAATGGGGAGCCCCTTTGTATATTATGGTCTGATATACGCCCATTTCCCCTCGATGACCTCCAGAGTGCTGGGCACCTTCCATCCATGGTCCCAGCTGAGGCTCGCTCGAAGCTACATACCCCCGACCTTTATAGTAAGTTTGGGTGGGGGGTGATGTGCTTGTATGTCTATGTAGACCACTGATGACCATGGATGGAAGTTATCTGATGTTTCTCCGGCCTTGTACATATTTACCAAGCACAATGGGGACCCAGTTTTACAATTACAGCTATAAGGTTCTTTCAGCCATACAACAATAGCAACAAACAACTGTATCCTCCAATGTTTACACTATTGTTAAGGTATATGGCTGGACAGTTGACATAGGTGTGACAGTATACATACACACACACAACTACAATGACTTCTACACACATAGCCATACGAATATATATATATATATATATATATATATATATACACACAAGACATTAAAATAATACATTCCTTCTCATTACATCAATAAGACACTTTAATTTTCTGAAATGAACCCATCCGGTTACACTCCACCCCTTGTCTTATTGATGTGATGTAAGGAAGTTACAAAACATTATTTGTGACGCCATTTACACATTCTTCTGATATCATCCTCATTTAACCATGTGATTGCTCACTTCCTATTTTCTCTTACATTGGTCGGTTGCTACAAACAGAAACTGGTGCGGTCACAGCTGGGCTTAAAACCAAAAAAGAAAAATCAAATGTCCAGTAATACAAAATGCAATATCCATTCTGGTGGGAATTTTCTTTCTTCTGATCTTCTTAGACCCCAATCTCAGGTGCAGGGAAGCAAGGGGATTATTGTGCCCTCGCCACAGGGGCCTATTGCTCAGGTAACGTCACTACTTCCATGGTTGGCCAAAGGACAGACCCTCAGTAGGCATCTGCCCCAGCCCTTTACACGTTCAGAAATCTGTCTCATTCATTCCCTCCCCCTCTGTATCTCTGGTGAGGGGTTGGGGGGTTGCAGGTATGGCTGCAGACTGTAGAGCCCCTTTGGCAGTGCTGTTCCAGGTACATTGTCTTCCTGCACTTGTGCATCATCTTGGCACCTTTGAAGACACTAGATCTCGGGATGTCAGCTCTTCAGGCTCTCTGCACTTGCTGAGACAGACTTAACAAGGGTCAATATCCAAATAGGAATAAATCAATGAATCCACAGCAGATAGGAAACATGGTGGCTTTAGATTCAGTCACATGAGAACAGAAGGTCATTTGCGAAGTCTCTGTAAACTCTGTATAAAGTCCTGTGCATTTTCATGGTGGTCACTCATTCCTTCATCAAATGGAGAACTTAAAAATAAAAATCCAAATGTCTTTCTTAGGGAAAAAAAAAACAACAAATCAAATCTCTGCCCAGGAAAGTGTTTCTGTTGATAGCAAGGACATGTAACAATGGCGATCTACCTAATCCCATTACCAACATGTTTATCGTCAAACAACATTCTTAAATTTCAAGCATACAAACTAAACATATAGTATATGACTTCAGTCTATTGGATGGTTAAACAAATCAAGAGTATACACACATATCCTTTAATATGCATCCCATGTAAAGCAAACCCATCATCCTGTATTGGAGATATATACTGTATATACACACATACATATATAGCTATATCCAATGCAGGCATTTTCTCAGTAATGGTTACCCATACATATTTGCATTTTCCCAACACAATTCACCCACCCTTATTGTTTTGTTTGTAAACAATCTTGAACGTTCTGAACTCATTCAGTTTATTACTTCAATATTGATTAATTTTTATCCCAAAACAATTTCAATCAAACATTTTCCATTTAACATTCAGATACACCACTTATATAGCACCAAGTAGGCATCTGAAGATAATTCAGACTTCTCAACCTTATTTTCCTCTCAGGTTTCAAGTGACCATAACATCTTTAGGAAGAGCAAAGGACTGGTATATCCAAACATAAGGGGCTGTCACTCTCCCTTTCTTATCCCACCTTTCTCCTCCCACCTTTCTATGTCATTAGTCACCACCCCCTTAGTCCAGGTCTTTGTATTGTCATACTTCAGGTCAGTTGTCTGTAACCCTGGGACCATAAAAGCCTACTAACCTTCTTGTGGTATCACAAGACAAACATATAACAATACAGACATGTACAAACATAAAACACACATGGGGCCATTCATTCATAACATATAATTCACACAAAAGAAATGTTAAAAATAAAACAAAACATGGAGCTCCTTTCAAAAAAAAAAAAACATCATGAAATGCCTAAAAAATTGTGGTTAACCATATCAAAAAATGTCTCTTTCATGTGCAAATCCTAAAATATAAATGGACAATTAATGGCATTTTCACACAGTTGAAGTTTTTGGTCTCCATCTTGCTTAACTGTGGAATAAACAAAACTTTTCATTAGGGCAAAACTCTCCTACAGCTGTGGAAACAAACAAAACTCATGGTTATTTTTCAAATCTTATAAGGTGTAATCAATATCACCACGTGGATTTTTCTCTTTTTATACCCCAATTTACATTTACCAATTTAAATGGATCCATTATATTACAAGTTATACACATACTATATACTGTATAGCAACATTCCTTCAAGAACCTGCAGATAAAACACAGACATATTAGTTTTATCATAGATTAAATAATCCCATGACGTCACCATATACTATCAGATTATATCCTCTATCTGACTGGTCCACAAACAGAAAATACAAACACTAAACAATGGAGAGAGGACAAGACTTTGCACAGAGATTACGTTTATAGCTCTCAGACACAAAATAGCCATAAACTCCCCTACAAATGACAAACACACAGTACCAAAACCATTCTTATTCAACAGAGATAGCACACAAAAAAACAAACAACTAACACACTTTTCCACAGCAGCAGAAATATACATTCCTAGTCATCTTTCCTTGAAACTAAACTTCCCATGACCTACACCTTGTCTTTTTATAAACATTCTCTGAATACCAACACACAGATATTACTGAGCAGGAGTATCTCCCTGTACCCTGCTTTCCAAAATGACGTACTACTCAAAATACCAACCAAGTCCGATATTCTGGAGATTCAAAATACAAATCACCTTCTGTCACTTGCATTTATACCTTTGTAAAGTAACTAACAAATCACATCCATGACCATTTCCTTCATTAGTTCCAAACATGAATATCTAGTAACATTAGACTTAAAAACATAACTTTAAAGTTGAAACTTTACTCCACTAACTCCATATCAAACATATAGACATCAGTCTCAGAAGCTGAACAAAGGCTATTGACTGCTCAAGACTCGCCCTGCTTTTCAGAATACAAATAAACAAACAAAATTTTCTGCAGTGCAACAACACATGCAACGTCAGAAACTCTTACATGTCATGACAATACAAACCATTACAACACACAACAAATACAAGCCTTCATTTATGGCTGGAAGTTACACTTCTTACTATCACACTGTGACCGCTCATTGGCCAAAACCTGGTGAGGAGCCTGCTCCCACCCTAGAATCTCCACATCCATGAAGCCCACTTGCTTCACTTCTTTTTCTTGTATGTCTCTCTCAATTCGCGCCAGCAGACAGATCCATCCCACATCTGCTGCGGTCTTCTGCCATTCAAGAGACATAACAAGATGCACCACCAGCCGACTGGGGTCTGTCAGCTGAAATGGTGTCACCACCTCGAGTGCTGGGTGCACAGGGTCGCGAACTACACACCCACCAGGGGACTGGACTCGCTTTGTCATCTACCCCACAACTACACATCTCAGCTAACACATACATTATATCCTATTAAACAGTTATAGCAATTCTATGACTATTATCCCACTTCTGACACCATTATGTAACCGGTTGCTTTTGATAATAGTCGGAGAAGGCTATAACCACACAGATTAATAGAAAAATAAGGTATTTAATACAAAGAACAATACTTAGCTGTAGTTACAGATGGTACAGATGCATAGATGTTTCATCCACATTGAAATGGGGAGCCCCTTTGTATATTATGGTCTGATATACGCCCATTTCCCCTCGATGACCTCCAGAGTGCTGGGCACCTTCCATCCATGGTCCCAGCTGAGGCTCGCTCGAAGCTACATACCCCCGACCTTTATAGTAAGTTTGGGTGGGGGGTGATGTGCTTGTATGTCTATGTAGACCACTGATGACCATGGATGGAAGTTATCTGATGTTTCTCCGGCCTTGTACATATTTACCAAGCACAATGGGGACCCATTTTTACAATTACAGCTATAAGGTTCTTTCAGCCATACAACAATAGCAACAAACAACTGTATCCTCCAATGTTTACACTATTGTTAAGGTATATGGCTGGACAGTTGACATAGGTGTGACAGTATACATACACACACACAACTACAATGACTTCTACACACATAGCCATTCGAATATATATATATATATATATATATATACACACAAGACATTAAAATAATACATTCCTTCTCATTACATCAATAAGACACTTTAATTTTCTGAAATGAACCCATCCGGTTACATACAGATACAAACCATCCAGTCCATACACTATACACAGGACATGTAACACACACTACATTCATCCATTATACACTTACATTCATACACATTACACACTACATATACAGTATACTTACTCTGTCTAGCATGCTGGGTGTAGTGGTGAATCCCCCTCATGTACCTTAGCAGCAGGCTGTCATCCTCTCCTCCATCGTCCCGACAGCTCCACACCAGAGGAGGAAGTCACGTGCAGTAAGAGGAGCTGGAGGGAGGGGGAGGGGGAGCTACACACACACGGAGCAGACACCGAGCAGCGTCCGGCAGCCTCTGCGTGACCCCTGATAGCAGCAGCCAGGGATCACTGCCAGACGCTGCAGGACGCTCTCCTACTGGAACTGCGGGAGGGGGCCCCTGGGCATTTGCCCTGCTTGCCCCCCCCTAACGCCGGCCCTGGCGGCAGGGCAGGCCAGCACCTGGCGTAAAGCGCCAGTTCGGGACACATATCCTGCTTTGAAACCCAGTAGTTGTAGGTAGCGGAGTGATCGGGAAGGACATTGGTATGGTCAGCAAGGTACTCCTTTACCATCTTCCTGAAGGCTTCCCCCCTACTCGGGGGACGGTTGACATAGTCTTTCTGGGCTGCCATGAAACTGTCCAAGGCCTTGGAGAGTGTTCCCCTGCCCCTTGACAAGCTGCCTGCTCCACCGCTCCTCTCCCCCGCTCTTTGGCCTACCTCTGGTGCTAGTGGTGTCAGATGGGAAGTACATTTTCAGCTTCTGCACCAGGGCCTGTTGATTCACTCTCATACTGTGTTCCTTGGCAGGAATGAAAGTGGAAAAGTTCTGTTTGTACCGAGGGCCCAGTAATCTGTTTTGTGAAAAAAAAAATTAACCAGAGGGTCACGGGAAAGACAGCCTAACATAAAGTCAGCCATGTGCGCCAGGGTCCCAACACGCAAGAACTCCCTCTCACTAGCTTCAATTTCCTCCTCCTCTTCAGGCCATACATGCTCAACAACTTAGGATTGAGCATGGGTACCTCTTCAGTGGCGGCAGCAGTCTGCTCCTCTTCCTCCTCTTCTTTATCCTTCTCATCCTCTACTCCGTGGTGAGAAACTGTCATCAGGGACAGGGCAGGGCTATCTAGCAGCGGCTGTTCTTTACCCGCCTCCTGAGACGAAGGCAAAGTGTCAGACTTCAGGCTGAGCAGGGAGGATTTAAGCAAACACAGCAGCGGGATGGTGAGGCTAATGATGGCGGCATCGCCGCTGACCATCTGTGTTGACTCCTCAAAGGGTCCCAGTACCAGACAGATAGAAGACATCCACGTCCACTCCTCATTGTAGATTTGAGGTAGCTGACTGACCTGACTACCGCTTCGCACAGAGGTTGACATCTGGCATTCTACAATGGCTCTGCGTTGCTGGTAAACCCTGGCTACCATCTGGAAGGTGGAATTCCACCTCGTAGGCACGTCGCACAGCAGTCTGTGAGCCGGCAGTTGCAATCGCCTTTGCACTGCCCTAAGGGTGGCAGCATCCGTGGTTGACTTGCGGAAATGCACACAGATGTGCCGCACCTTGGTAAGCAAGTCAGCCAAATTGGGGTAGGTCTTAAGGGACTGCTGCACCACTAGGTTGAACGCATGGGCCAGGCATGGTACATGTGTGAGGCTGCCGAGTTGCAGAGCCGCCACCAGGTTTCACCCGTTGTCACACACAACCATGCCTGGTTTGAGGCTCCGTGGCGCGACTGACTGCGCCGTGATGCCCTGCAACAGCTCCTGGGCCGTGTGCCTCTTGTCGCCTAAGCTCAGCAGTTTCAACACCGCCTGTTGGCACTTACCCACAGCACTGCTGATGCTACGAAATGGAGGCAACGTCCTTGTGGAGGGAAATAGAGAGGAGGAGGAGGAAGAGGAGGAGAAAGAGGTGTACAACTCATGAGAGACCGCGACCGAGGTAGGCCCCGCAATTTTCGGTGTGGGCAGCACATGAGCGAAACCAGGGTCAGACTCTGTCCCAGCCTCCACCAAGTTGACCCAATGTCCCGTCAGGGAGATATAGTGTCCCTGCCCGCCAGCACTTGTCCACATGTCCGTAGTTAGGTGGACCTTGTCGCTGACCGCGTTGGTCATGGCACGGATGATGTTATCCGACACGTGCTGGTGTAGGGCTGGGACGGCACACAGTGAAAAGTAGTAGCGGCTGGGGACAGAGTACCGAGGGACAGCCACCACCATGAGGTTCCTAAAAGCCTCTGTCTCTGCCAGCTGATAGGGCAGCATCTCCAAGCTCAGCAGTTAGCCTATGTGCACATTTAGGGCTTGTGCATGGGGGTGAGTGGCAGTGTATTTGCGCTTCCGTTCAAAGGTCTGCTGCAGGGACAGTTGAACGCTGCGCTTGGACACCTTGCTGGAGGGTGTGGAGCGTAAGGAGATAAAGGGGTGCGTGTAAGGCGGGAGGCCCTCGTGCCTGGGGCCTGGGCGGGGGGACTGACAGAGCCAGCATCTGACACAGGGGAAGGAGCAGGTGTGCGACTTGCAGTCACTGAATGGCCTTGGTTCCACTGAGTGGGGTGTTTAGCACTCATATGCCTGCGCATGCTGGTAGTGGTTAGGATGGTAGTGGTGGCTCCCCTGCTGTTCCTGGCATGGCACACGTTGCACACTACAGTCCGTCGGTCATCCGCACTTTCTTTAAAAAACCTCCAGACTTGGGAACATCTAGCCCTGGCCAGGGGAGTTTGACTCCGTGAAACAGTTGCTGATCTACTTGCTCTGCCCCTGCTTCTCCCTCTGCCCACCCCTCTTCCTCTTCCAACTGGTCCTGCGGGTGAACTTGCCTCCCCCTGAGAAGCATGGTCTTCACTAGGCTTATCCACCCAGCTAGGGTCTGTCACCTCGTCCTCATCCACCAGCTCTTCCTCCATTTCCTCACTCTCCTCCTCACTTTGAGTTACATCCATGACAACAACCTCACTGTCTGACAACCGTGTCTCATCGTCATCATCAGACACCTCTTTCAACTCCGCTTGCGAGTCCCCACTCTCATCACCCACTGACTGCGTGACCTGCATAGTTTGGGCATCGGGACAGATCGACTGCTCTATTGCTCTGACTCCAGAAAAGAGTTCCTGGGAGCATGGAGGTAGATTTGAATCCCTTCTTTCCCTGGAGGGGCCAGGCTGTGGGGAAGGAGGCTGAGCTAATGGAGCAAGGGTTCCACTCCCTAGGGTAGCGTGACTGGACTGTGTGGAAGACTGGGTGGTGGATAAGTTACTGGACACATTATCCGCTATCCACGTGATCATCTGTTCACACTGCTGCGGTTTCAATATCGGTCTACCTTGAGACCCCGTAAGTTGGGCAAAGATGCTAGGGATTGGACGTCTGCGGTGTGCCACTGCTACTTCCTCAACAGGTGTTGCTGTGTCACCCTGCCCTGAACCACGGCCTCCGGCAACGGCATCACTTGGAACCCCACGCCCTCGACCCCTACCCCTGGGGTTCAACATTTTATGGACCGTGCACAGTATGGAACTTAGATAGGCCTTGCGTATGAAATACATAAATCAGGAAAAATACTTGTAGTACCCACTGGTTTTGTGGGGCTGTTCGGTACAATCTGGTAGTTGCTGGACCTAGACACACTCTCTGACACACCCTTTACTCTGTTAGGGCGGGTTCACACTACAGAATTCTCGCGAACAATGTCCGCAGAATTCCGTCAGCTGTCCGCCCGCACATCTGGACGTCTTTCTGCCGGCCCCATAGACACCATTCTATGGCCCGGCGTGTTCTGCTATACGCTGAAAGAAGTGTCATGTCACTTCTTTCAGCAGATCGCGGAATATGCCGGCCCATAGAATGGTATCTATGGGGCCGGCGGAAAAGCGCGTGCCCATGCGGGCGGACAGCTGACGGAATTCCGCTGACATTGTCCGCGAGAATTCCGTAGTGTGAACCCGCACTTAAAGCTGTTGTGATGTGATTGAAATTGGATAGGCCATGCATATGAAATACAGAAATCAGGGAAAATACTTGTGCTCCCACAAGTTTTGTGGGGGCTGTCTGGTACAAAATGGTAGTGGCTAGACCTAGACACACGCAGGGATACCCCCTTACAATGAGCAGTGACGTTTTATGCAGGTGTACTACAAATCCCAGCAATACAGTGTAGTACACACTAGTTTAGGGAGGACTGTACGGTACAATCTGGTAGTGGCTGGACCTAGACACACGCTGGGATACCCCCTTACAATGAGCAGTGAAGTTTTATGCAGGTGTACTACAAATCCCAGCAATACAGTGTAGTACCCACTAGTTTAGGGGGGCTGTACGGTACAATCTGGTAGTGGCTTTACCTAGATACACACTCTGTGATACCCCCTTACAATGAGCAGTGAAGTTTTATGCAGGTGTACAACAAATCCCATTAATACAGTGTAGTACACATTAGTTTAGGGGGGGCTGTACGGTACAATGTTGTAGTGGCTGGACCTAGATACACACTCTGTGATACCCCCTTACAATGAGCAGTGAAGTGTTATGCAGGTGTACTACAAATCCCAGCAGTACTGTGTAGTACCCACTAGTTTAGGGGGGGCTCTACGGTACAATCTGGTAGTGGCTGGACCTAGACACACTCTCTGACCTCCCCCCCCCCCCCCCCCCCCCCCCCCCCGTCCAATCAGCAGTGAAGTTCTATACAGGTGTACTACAAATCCCAGTAATCCAATGTAGTACAGCAGCACCACCAGCCCCAAAATTAAAAAAGACAGTACACTGAGCACTTCTTAGGGGTCTGTATGCAACACCTAATGTCCCCTTTATGCCAGCAGACGATCACCACAGTGTGCTGGTTAAATTGTGGTAGCAGTACTGCAAGTCCCAGCCAGCAGTCTGTAGTAATACTATTAAAAAACGATTTGAAGCCCTGAAAAGGGGCTGTTTGTATTGCAAGTATTCCCTGCCTACTGGAACGCTAAATCCTACACTGACACTCTCCCTGAGAAGCAGCAGCTCTGTCCCTAATCTCTCACAGCATGCGTCTAAAGTGAGCACTGCCAGCTGCGCGTTTTATATGGCAGGGTCATCTGATCTGGCCAACCAATCGCTGCTATCGACATATATGGGTCCCACGTGATCGCAAGATGTACCAAACAGTCTCCTGCATGTTTATTGGCTGATAAATAGCGCCCAAACTTATAGGAAACGGATGATGAGATTTTCTTGGAGTATCGCGAGATGCTCATCCGAGTAATGAGTACCATCGAGTACCCTAAATACTCGATCGAGTACCAAGCTCGGACGAGCATGCTCACTCATCACTAGTAAAAACCTTTCTGTTTTGGAGGCTATATTTTCACATGGGTTAAACTAAAGTTACCATTGATGTTTGAAATTCTATTCCCCTTTCAATCATTTTTTAACCTATTCTCCTATCCTCAAAATCAGGGACATCCTGCCCCCTACTGATCCCCCACAGAAAAATACTTAGGTCTCATTCAGACGTCCGCAATACAGTCCATGATCACGGACTAATGACAGCAGTTTGTGCCTCCGTAGTGGTCTGCAATTCATGGACCACTACATTCTAGACAGTGGCCCATTCCGCAATTGCTGATCCGCACTATAGCATGTCCTATTTTTTGCGGCTTATTCATAGATCTGCAAAAATTGTGCATGTGAAAAATAGGTACATTGAAATCAATCAGTTTTAAATTCGTCCATAATTGCAGATCCGTGCAAGCTGTACTTCTGAAAGGTCTCATAGTACACTTCAGCTGCTGCAGAACCATATAATACACATCTCAGCTGCCGCAGAAGCTCACAATGCACACTTTGGCCACTGCAGGACACCATAACACATAGTAACATAGCTAAAGGAATAGTCTGGCCAAGTATTTTTATTTGGGGTGGACACATAAAAACTCTCTCCCTCTGCCTCTTCAGTGCCGGATCGCTGCTCGGAGATCTCAACCAGAGCAGATGCCACAACCCAGTTGACTGGCTTCTCAGCTTGACGCTGCTGAAGTCACTGATTGGCTCTGAGCGGCCAGTCTATCAGCCAGGACACCACAGGAATGCCTTCTGGCGGGAGTCCCGGTGCTGCTTACACAGCGGATGGCAGGGATGGGGAGTGGTAAGTAAGGACTGGTTATTAAAAAGACAAGAGTCCATGAAGTTCAACCTACAGAAATCCTACTGCATTAATCCAAAGGTAGGCAAAAACCCTTATAAACGTGCCCTCACACATCGTTTTTGTTTGGCATTTTTCTTGCCCCCCCCCCCCCCCCAAAAAAAAAAAATAGCCAAAAAAGCCGCCAATGTGGCGCAAGGCGTTATTTTCATGCGGTTGCATTTTTTCCTGGTGTCTTAGACTTTAAAGTGAATGCACCAGTAGTACATTCCACAAGATTTTCACATGGATAGAACAGCGCTGACACAGGAAAGCTGGTGCCGCGGTTCTTTTTTTGAACCGTGGCCCAGTTTCCGCTGTTCTATTCCTGGGCATAGAACAGACGGGCCGGCCCACCCCCAGTGCGAGGAAACCTTTGCCTCTCTATGACGGAGCTCCATTAGAATCAGTGTTAGAATCAACACTTCTAACAGCAGCTGCCTAGTAGTACCAGGGTGGGGAGGGTCATTTTATAGGCCCTCCCCAGCCTAACAATACCAGTCTTTCACCACCCAGTCCAGGAACGCTAATTTTGATGCCCTCGGACAACTGGTACCCGGCTCTTCCCAGTACCCCTGGTGCGGTGGGTACTGGGGTAATAATGGGAGGGTTAGTGTTAGCCATTTTATACCAGCTAACACTAGGCCCCGACTTAGTAATGGGTGCCATCTATCAGACAGCTTCCACTACTAAGCCTGTAAAAAAAGAAACACAACACAATTGAGAAAGGTGTTTTATTAAAAAAAAAAAAAAAAACACCCTTCGTTGATCATTTTATAAAAAAAAAAAAATGTTCAAAAACCTTTTAGCTCAATATTGGTGTTCTCCTTCCTTTTCTCTCCCCATTTTTCTTCTCCTCTTTCTCTGCTCTTCTCCTTCATTTCTTTTCCTTTTTCCTTTTCCACGTGGGCCTCAGCTTTCTCTTGTTTACTGCACCTTTTGACATTACCTATTGCACCCGTACAGTGAGAAAAAATCCTTCCCGACTACAATAGCAATCCCTGGATCAATGTCCCATTACATGTTATCTAGTGCCCATAACTTGTAATATATTTTTCAAGAAAAGCATCTTGGCCTTCCTTGAACATATTTAAGGCACCGCATCCTCTGCCCCTTCATCTAAGTCCTTTGCGACGCTGCTCCTTCGCTGCCTGGCTACAACCATTCTGCGGTCTAGGGAGGAGGGAGATTTGCAGCTAGTGCTATTTACACTGAGGCCGGTTTCACACGTAGTAACAGTGCGGGCGTTAAAATTTCTGTCCCGTACATCTCCGGGTGGTCTGGCGGCTGTATTTGAAAACCACTTACGGTCTTATCGTAAGAGTCCGGCCGTAGTGTCATGATGTGTCTTGGCTTGTTTGGCCCCGCTCAAAAGCATGTATTTGATTCATGAATCTGCCCCCGGGCCAAATAAGCACACCCACATCCTTATAAAATCTCCGCCCACTCGCGAAGTACGCCCATATGCTTGTAGTGTTTTGAATGGCAAAAAAATAAAAAAAAAGATGTCTGATGGCGCTAATAATGCGCCCTATGGGCCAGCCCGGCGTATGAGGCTGCGCCGCAAGCACCAGCTCGTGGTGCTTTCGATCCTGTGGAAGATGCGTAATTATTACCAGCGTTTGTGTGTAAGTCTCTATATATTTTTTTTTTTTTTTTTTTTTTTTTTTTTTTTTTAAAGCTTTATGTAACTTATTTCAAACTAGCCTTACAAACTGTTTAGGCTTATAATCCGTAAAACATTGATTTAAATGTATTGTTTATGCAAGCTCCCTTAAGTACTGTTGACCAAAGGTCCTTAAATGCAACTGTGTAATAATTTTGTGACTAATTGAGATGTCTTAAAAATAATAAATTTAATTTTTCAAAAATTCTTCTCAGAGGCAAAAAGACGCAGAGCAGCGCCGTCTGCAGGAGGTGGGACGGCGATATTGGGTCCACCCCATCAATGTTCGGAGGGAGACCCGGGGCCACATTGGTTGCCTGTATGATGATTTGCGACGGTATGTCGATTTGAATACATCAAAGTCGGCAAATCTTTGAATGTAATATTGCAAATGTAAAGGTTACTGTCCCCAAATGTTTACCCCAAAGTCCATAATTTTATTATGTTTTTTGTTTATCCTTACAACGTTTGATGTTAATTTCAACATTTGTAAACCGTATGACATCTTCCTATGATGTGTGTTTGTGTGTAATATTAGTGATCAATATTTTTCTTAATTTGTTGCAGACATCCTGACAAGTTCCAGGACTTCGTGCGCCTGCCTATGGAGGCCTTTGATAATTTACTTTCCATTTTGACCCCACATCTCCAGAGACAGGACACCTACATGCGGAAATCCATCCCTCCTGTGGGACGTCTGCTCATAACGTTAAGGTGAAGATGCTTTATTTTAATGCGAACTATTTGTTCATGTAATTGTAGTGAAATCTAATATAGTGTTAAAATATGTAATAATTTAATATGTAGCTGAATGTGAAATAGAATCATAAAATACTATTTTTCATTTTTTCACAGATTCTTGGCGACAGGGGAGAGTTATGTATCGTTGCACCTCCAATTCAGGGTTGGTACGTCCACCATCTCTGGAATTGTGAGTTGCACGTGCGCCGTGATCTGGGAGCATTTGCAGCCCATCGTGATGCCCAGTCCGACCCGGGAGATTTGGTTGCAGTCAGCAGCAGGCTTTCAGTCTGTGGCCAATTTCCCCAACTGTATAGGGGCGGTTGATGGTAAGCACATACGTGTGAAGCAACCACCGCGATCAGGATCACAGTATTTCAATTATAAGAAATTTTTTTCTGTGGTCCTGATCGCGGTTGTTGATTCCACGTATCGTTTCCTTGCCATCGACGTCGGCTCCTATGGCAGTACTGGGGACTCCCGGGCGCTACTGAGATCAGAGTTTGGGCGGCGCATACTCTTAGATCACGTGACTCTACCTCCTCCCACTCCTCTTCCGGGTACCACGCATCCCGCTCCATTCGTCATGGTAGGGGATCAAGCCTTCCCTTTACTCAACAACCTGCTGCGCCCTTACCCACGGAGAGGGCTGGATGAACGGGGGAGACTATTTAACCGGAGGCTGAGCCGGGCACGTAACTTCGTGGAGTGCGCCTTCGGGATCATGACTAGTCAGTGGAGAGTGTTTACCACTGCCCTGCAGTTGAAATTGGCCACAGTTGACCTGGTCATTAAAGCTGCCTGTGTTCTCCACAACTACCTTCGGGACTATGCTCCCACCCCGGAGGTGAACGTGGAGACACTGCCAGCTTTTAGTGCCCCTATCAACTATGGCCAAGGGAGACAACTCAACCGCGGGATAGTGGTCAGGAACCTCTTTGCTGACTACTTCATGACTCCTGAAGGCGCCGTGCCCGTGCCCCTTTCACAGCCTCCCTTATGAGCCACGGCCACAGGACTGATGTTTTCCCGCATGTATGTCACCTGTCTCTGGGATGTGTTTTTTTATTTTCTTTTGTTGTTTGAACCCGATGTATTGGTTGATATTTAATTTTCATTCTCTTTTTACTAAAACAAAAAATATATTTTCTTATTCGACTAAACAATGTGTCTGCCTTTTCAATGTATGTAAAACATGTTGTGTGTTCCCACATAGTAGTGTTCGAAAATACACATTACCTCACTCGATATACTACTGGCCAGTAATTATCGAGCATGGTCACATCATGCTAATGTTAATTGTATAGTCCTTTGAACCTAGTGTGCTGAAAGATTGATGTGATCAAAACATGTGCATTTCCTATGGAGTGACCAGCAGGGTGCGCACTATATGTCTAACTTTCTAGTGTGGGATATGTAACAGGATCTGATATCTTCTAGTGCCACAGTCCATCTCACTTCTTAACAATCACTATTAACACACCACATATATCCCTCCACACATCACCCAGGTGCGCCAGCTGGATGTGGTCTACTTAGGTTGCGGTTCAAAAATATTATTTTATCATCCATTTTTTTTCTGTAAAACACAGAAGAGTGTATTCAAAGATTAGAAATCTCGCTCTTTACTTGATCACCTGTTCCTTGTCTACAGTCATCTCCTGGATTTCTTATCCAAAATCCATCACATCAATCTGCCAGTGTAAACGCTACATTATGTAGTTTATTGTGTGTACGTTTATATATCCTCCACTTTGTACATAATGACCACATGCTGGATGTCCTGCAGGAGGAGATTTCTACTACCATCGGACATAGAGCTCTATGTGGAAATGATAGTGTCATGATAATAACATTAATGTCCCAAAATATGTTAGTGCTCATCACAAGCCTCTCCTGCTCTGGCCACTTCCTGCCTTGGCTACAGATGTCAGCATAGAGCAGGCTCAGACCTCAAAAAGAAGGAATCGCAGCATTCACTACATCTTCGCTAGTGGCTTCACAATACGTGTATTTCACTCAGTATAGCTAACAAAAACAGCAGTGGATTCTAAACACCCAAAGGATCTCGACACAATGTTGTAATGTTGTGGATGTGCGCCATTAAAACACTAAATAAGGACATTTCCAAATAACATCCATTCTTTTAGAAAAAAACTTAGCAATATTTCACTTTAAATGGCGCACAGCCACTCTATTTCTACATTGTGTGAACACAGCCTTTGTGTTTTTAAGCCACTACTGGTTTTGTTAACAATACTGACCAAAATATACTGACTCAAATACACGTATTGTGAACCTACTACGAACATGTAGTGAATGTTGCGATTCCTTGTTTGTCATGTATGATAGTGCTCTCTGCTGCCATCTGTGGCCAAGGCAGGAAGTGGCCACAGCAGGAGAGTGTTGGCCTGATAAATGAAATACTTAACTACATTATAATATTTCCTATCATGACACATTCATTTTAACACATACAGCAATGTCTCACATATGATTAGAAATATTCTCCTGAAGGACATCCAGCATGTGTTCATTTTCTACTAACGTAAAGCATACAACAAAATTTTATAAGACACAATAGCAACATTCAATACAGCTTTCTATGCAAACAAAGTCCACTAAGTATTTTGAAGCGTATTTCGTAGTTCCTTAGTGGCAGTCAATAATCATTTTTTTTTTTAACCCTTAAACACTAAAACATAAACAAGTAAAAAATAAGATTTCGGGAAACAACAAGATATGTCGCAATGGATTTATTACATGTCAAAAAATAAAACATTCACATGATAGTGTGTGTGGGTGGATGTGGGCGAGGGTGTGTGGAGACTACTTTGGACCATGTTGACAGAAGTTAGAATAGTGTGCAGAGGCAATAGTGTGGGCAATATGTGAAGGACACAGCCAGCCTGACTGTATTCTGGCACCACAAAAATAAAAGGGACATCCCAATCCCCCCAAGCTGTTATTGTCATCCCTAGCTAATGTGATGCCAGAGCTTCTAAACAGTGTGTTATTGATGTGGTCCTGGTGCACACAAATGTTAGGAAATTATTAATGCTAGTAAGGCGCGGTTGGCACTAAGGCCCTACAGTGTAGCAGACAAGGGGTGGTGTTGGTGTAGCTGAGGAGAGGGAGTGCGGAACAAACACAAATGTTGTTGGACGGTCAAGGCACATGTCACTCTCTCTCGCCAGGCTCCACAGGACCCTCTTGACATCTTGGTGGTGGAGTCCTGGCCAACCCCTCTGCCAGATTAGGTGCTTCATTCTCTTCATCCGATGAGGCCTCTGCTGGTTGCTGAACTACTTGTGGTCTGAGGAGAAAACAACACTGGTCACTATCTAAGATGGCACTTTTGTTTAAGGACATATTTAGCCAGATAACTAAAATGGAGGCATCCAATGCAGGATTACACTCTGCCTGCTTTCACACTATTTTCTATGTACGAGGTGCCACACTAGAACTTTTTACAATATATTCACACACTGTTGACCCAAAATGTGGGTCTTCACAAGGCCACCCGAGTGGAACATTAGTTTACTCTATGGACACATTGCGTACATTGTTTAAACATTATGAAGACAGTCCACGCTATTGGCATAACTGCCATTTCATGTTCTGGATTAGATCCTGGAGGGATCAAAAGCTGTTCCCAAAGCGGTTAGGCCAGGCTGCATTTGTTAGTTATCTGGTGTCCAGCAGGGGGCGCCTCATCTTCCCGAAATCGAGATTACTCTAAAGTGTTCACTAAATATACTGCTCCCCCTGCTGGAGCCTCGATGTATACAATCTATATAAATCTAACACATGTCTATGTCTGCACACATAAGACACTGAGCTACTTCCATCATCATCTGCTACTACCATGGACACATGCAATTAACACACACACTTACCTGCGGCGTCTGGGGGAATTCAAAATGAAACGCAGCATTGGGGCAAAAGGCAAAGCGGCCAGTTCTTCTTGGGAGGCCCCACGCCTGATCAGCTGCCGTCGCTGCCTGATGAATCGGTCCCTCACACTGGACCACCTGGTCTCCACATAGTTAGCTTCAAGCAAAAGCATCCACACATTAGGAATATATCAGCGTCAGGTGACCATAACACTCGAGTTAATGGTTTGCCACAGTGGCTAAACAACTTACCAATTATCCATTGCTGTAATCTAGTATGCTGGTCCCAATCTGGGTATACAATCCGGGCAACCTCCCTCCATGCGGCACTCCGTGTTAGCCGGCTTCTGTACCCAGGCGCAGGGCCGTCCCATAGCACTGGCCGAGCATGGACCTGAAAATCCAAAATAATTACAGTAACGTCTTAGAAATTATTAGTCAATAAGGTCAGAGCTACTACACCCATGTCACATGCTACACGCCATGTTTGATTGTAAATAGTACGTCACTTATGTGGGTGGGGTCTCCAGCTTCACCTGCAGCCAACTCCCTCCCTCCATGATGTTTGCTGGCGCCACATATCATATACACAGTACACTACTACTCACATCATGTACTCATAGTATTTGCCCTAAATATATGTGCTTACTACTAGGGAATGGAAGGCCACAATCCGGCGCGGGGGTCTGGGATCGGATAGCGACACGGGGGGACACGCCTCCTCTCTGTAGTCTCGCCACCTCAGCACTGGGCGTAGCGGGGGTGGGGGGGGGTTAACTATTGCGTGTCGTGTGCTCGGCTAATTGCTATGTGACACCATGTAACGCTGCTCAGCTTACCCATTTCTGTCCGGCATTGTCACGTCCTAAGCCGCTGCACTACAAGTGCCATAATGGTCGGCCACGCCTCTTTGAACGTGGCTGCTGCGGATTGTGTGTGCTTCCGACGTTACAACGCCTGACAAAGTACAAAGCAGAGCAGCGCTAAAAGCCAAAATACTCATTAGCCGAGCAGTGAACAGAATTAGCACAGCACACCAAACACTCCGGCTAAACAACAACCCCGCTACGCACACTGATGACGTGCATGTACTACAGAGAGGGGGCGTGTCCACGCTGTGTCGCTAGCCTATAGCATCATCAGCCTGCGCCGGATCTTGTGCGTGATTTGCGTACTATTTAAGCGACCTCCTTATGATGACACTATCAGCACATTATATGGGAGGATTTCTACTATGTATGTGCCGCCAACAACCATCATGGAGGGAGGAGGGAGGAGGGAGGAGGGAGGAGGGAGGAGGGAGGAGGGAGGAGGGAGGAGGGAGGAGGGAGGAGGGAGGAGGGAGAAGGGAGAGAGTTCGCTGCACGGCCATCTCGCTAAGAGCAATCCTAAGTCACGCCCTGTTTGCCCAACAACATGTGCTATTACAAGGACAATTCCTCGACCAGCCATTACTTACAAATCTCGCCTAAAATACGATGTGCGTTACATGGTCCGAAAGAGCTAACACATTCACAGATTTGGAGGAGACACACACATCTGAAAAGACTCATGCAGTCATTGCTGGATTTCAAGCGCCCCCTGATGGCAAACACATAGGAATTACACACAATCGTACTTACATAAACTACTCGGAGCGATGTATCGTGCCACTAAATGACTATAGACAATCGTACACATAAAATAAATATTATCTAGCATCTATTGATCATTACATAATCGATTTGTTTTCACTAAATGATTTACCACTTAAACAGGATGCAATTACAGATGTGACTTTTGGACATCACAAAAAGCGATATAAAAGACAAGACTTGTAAATTACATGTATGTAAATGTGACTCACACAACAAATGACAGTCATACATTAAGTCACGGCCACACAACTATCTTCTCCGAGTCCAAAGGACGATCGAAATCTTTCTATCGATGATCTTATCTATGTATAAAGCACTCCCAACAGCTCCAGAAAATACTTACTTCACTGATCAGCTGGCCGACGGCTATAACAGACCGATCAGGATACATCTCGGGCTCCATGAATCACTCCGGCTTTGTTGTCCAAATCACTTCTTCTTCCAGCGACGGTTTTCAAAGTGCAGATTCTTACAATGCAGACACATCCTAAATAACCTTGGCTTCTACCCATAGGAACTCAAAATGATACATTTGTTATCTCCATCCAGTCACGGACACGGCCTAGGTGAAGCCTGGACACAAACAGTTGTTACATTCATCCCTGTATTTTGAGTTATATTTAAAAATATACAAGGACAATTACAAAATAAGACCGTGAGAAATGTGTGGCAAACAATATTTCTCTCATGGCTAAGCTTCAAATAAATAATTCCTTTCTTCTATCATCCTATGTCAAGGCCAAATGGCAATCCTGCTCTCATCACACAGGTGCAACTAGCCACAGTGCAGGGTGGCACTCAGATACATGCACTAACAATGCTATATAACATTTGGCCACTTCTCCAAGAAATGGACCACAAACACAACATTCCTTTCCCTTCCGGCCCAAAAGGCACCTGCAAAGGTCCAGGACACATGTCCACTCTCTGACAAGGCCGAGAGCACACCTGTACCAACGATACCTCATACCCAGCCCTCAGGCCAGGCACTCACTGGTCGTCAGTTAACTGCAAACTAAGGTGTAATCTCCAGAAGGAGAAAACTGGTGCTCAGCCATGAAATGACCACAGAACAACACGTTTGTTATTCCTAGATTCATTCCTTACACCCCTTTGTTTGCACCATGTCGTACCTGCTTGCCGCTTGGGCCCCACGATTTCTGTGATCCATTCTATATTGGAGCTACCGAACCGGTGGATCAGCCCAGCCACTATCTCCATATGTGAGCGAACACACTCATTTACATATGCAAATAACCAGCCCTTGGCGGCAAAGGCCACTGTTGACTAGAAATCAACGTTAGTTTTCACTTTGGTTACTGACAGGGTTACGAAATTTGGAATTACCATATGAAATAGAGGCTTTGTATTCAGACTGATAAAGTGTTGCCATCTGTATACATGGCTAAAATAGGCATGTCGCATTAATGCAAATCATTACGCGAAACAAAGTGCACAACCAGCTAAGCTTTTTCTGGGAGAGGTGAAAAAATGAGAGATTATATAAATACACAAGGAATTTTTTTCAAAAACATTCTCAGACTTGCCAAGCAATATGATGTCACAATAGTAAAGTCAAAGTTAGATTAGGACAGAGGGGGAAGGGCGCATGAAGCTGCAGCTTACTGCAGACAGATCATTGCATTCTGCTGCAGGCTCCCAAAGGCCGATCTCGTGGGCCAGTCTAGGAGCAGACTATCAGATATTCATCCAGCACACACTGAGTCAATGATTAGCGTAGTGACACAACATGTTAATAAAAGCCTGAGACTTGTGGGAAATGTTACATATATATCGTCAACACATCCATTAACTGCACTATGTGCAAAGGCCAAACCAATACAAACATAATAATGGTTAATTTTTAGCTTTTTAAACTGAAAACATGTGAATAGATCCTTGATGTATCCTTGGCAAGGCTTTAGGCCTCTCCATGTGTGAAAATGTGGATTTTATTCTAGGATACAGTACATTGTGTAAGCGCGCGGTACTTTAGTAACCTTGAGCCAAATCACTACATTACACCTCCCAATCGAGAGAGAACAACGCAGATGTGTGTGGAAGAATGTCAACTATTCGACTTACACACACACACAATGTAGCATTGTTTTCTCCAGGCCAAATGTAGTTTGGATTTTATTGTTGATCATTAAAATACTTATAATGTTGAATTAAATATTATATCTAAAATAATTTTACACCAAACTCTGCATGTTCTGTATGAAATATCACATTAAACCCATTATTGTGTATAAAGGTTAACAAAAAGGATACATTTCACAAATCAACCTTCTGTGCAAGATGCTGAGTCAAACATAGGCAACAAAAGTCAGTAATGGATGTAAAAACCGGACACATCAGACACTTGCATTTAGGAACTCATCTATTTGTATGACAGTCCTTTTTTTTCCTTATTGACGTTTAAATGTAGTGACATATTGGTTCTGCTAACAAGGGCCCCTACACACAAGAACCATTCGCCCTGGAGATAGCTAAAGGAAAGACATTATGATTTTACCTTTTTCTATAGATTCTTTTAAATGAGGATCTTAGCAAACTGTTTTTTCAAACAGAGTGTACCATGTCACCCCGGTAAGGTGTCCTCAGGGACATGGACCCTACTCTACCCTAACACAAAATGACCTCTCTGGGCCTGAAAAAGGAGACCACTTGCCATAAACCAAAAAAAAAAAAAAAAAAAAAAAAAAAAAAAAAAAAAAATAGAAAAATTAAACCAAAAAAATATAATAATATTATGATGTATTGCCTCATACATCACATAGTAGAAATCATAAACGTCGTGGGTAACGAGATGTCCGAGAGCGCCGTCCACGCCGTGGCTGGCGCCTAGGAACGGCCCTAGTACCCTCAGATGGAGGGGGCATGGCACCAGGTGGCTCTGGGGACAATGCTGGGGGGACAAGGGGGGAGAGAGGTGGGGGCACAGGTGGGGGCGCAGTGGTCTCGGGGAAAAGAAAGCCCTCCGGCGGGATATGTGGCCTCCGTGAGTGTAACCCATACACAGATTGTAGGAGGACGCCCACATAGCAAGGGTCGGGGAAAGTATCGGGGTCAATCTGCTCGTGACACGACAGCAGCACTTCTGTAACCATCCGCGCACTACGTGCCAGATTAGTAGGGAGATTCCGTAAACGGACTCCCAGATAGTAGCAGAAGAAATCATTCTGATCATCTCCTCCATCAAACCGCCTGACAAAGTTGACGACAGATTGATCCAACTCACTCAGTGCTGAATGAGCTTCTTCTTGCTCCCGACGCCTCCTGGTGGTGGTAGTAGTGGGCCTCGTGAGTGGCTGACGTGGCCGAGCTGCCAGGGGCACACCACTAGGACCTGCACCAGATGTTGATGGTGCTGCAGCCTCCTCCTCTTCGTGCATGGAAGTCGAGCCAGAAGGTCCTGGCATCGGCTCCGTGCCCTCAGAAAGAGTAGGACTGCCAGGCTCCTGTGATGGCGGTGGCGTGGCACTATCCCCCTCCTGCTGTGATGCTGCAACATCAGAACCAGCAGCATCCTGTCCTCCCGGTGGGTCTGCGAAATTGCCACTGGTTCTGTGGAGAGACAGAAAGGTTAGCTAATATGGACACATTCATAAAGGTACTTCATATATCGAATGTTTAAGTTTTGATAACATACAGTATGTCGAAATGTGTGTTTTGGTAACACGAAGACATTATGTAGTACTATGCGCATCCTATGTTAGGACATACAACTATTTATATTAACTCATTCACATTAGTGTTTTCTAATAAACTTAAACAAAAAAACATTAGCCAAAAATGTTCCCCGTTCTGAGTGTGGAAACAATGCTCTCATCTTCAGGGCATGTTGTGGGCATGGAACCATTCTGGTGACAACACAACAACAAGTGTTTTTTAATGTGGCCCAGCAGGGAGAGGAGCCTGAGTTAGTCATGTGACCAGATACACAAGCGGCCAGTAAGAGGCCTGTGTACCTGTCATAGATCCCCGCAGGCCACACTGAGACAGTGACAGAGCAGCAGGCCGCCCAGCATTGAGTATAAAGGAAGTGAATAGTGTGGGCCGGAGAACAGCTCTCGGACTGCTTAGTACTGTAGGACACTAAATATAAAACATTATCCGCTGCATAGAAACAGCCATTTCATTCACCATGCTTACTGGCTCTGCCACCTACAGCACACGCTAAACAACTGAGGGAGTGACCGTGATCTGCAAAAATCACGAGATGTTGTTCTAGCGCCATGACAGAAACTAACATATTTTAGAGAAATGACAGGATGTTGAAGCACGAGTCAGAGTGGTGTGTAAGCATTTGTTTGAGTGTGAGCAAAGGGGACTATTGTGATTGGTCAGGATACATTAACCCTCTCTGGACAGTCACATACACCAGCATGAAGGCTAACAAACATGACACAACTAGGGCCTTATAAAGAATGGCAATAGTGTATGTAGTCAAATTATCGGGATACATTAAAGATAATTGTCTGCACATTCCTATAAAACATATACATAAAGAGGCAGATTGGTGAAATCGGATGAGATTATCTGCTAGTGAGTATGGACCAGGTTCTGCTGAACAACCAAAGGCAGAATTAAAATTCCTTACTCCCATATAACATTTTATCTCATGTATTACATATTGTACACTATATGATACTATATACATTATGGAATAAGAAAAATATACTTACTGCCGTTGACTGCGGCTCGGGATAAAATCCAACAAAGGCGCATAGCGCATGGAGATCGGCTCCCCACCCCTCTCCTCCGTGCGTATCGCCCGTTGGTACTGGTCCCTGACACTAGACCAGCGTGTCTCCACTGCTCGGACTGACAAAAGCAAAGATTTATTAGAAATAGATAGATTTTAATAATTGATAGATATTTCGAGGTCTTGGTAGAAATATCGGACATTGTTCTCACAATTTTATGTCATACATTATTTGACAACACGACATACCCATCCGCAGCTGCTCGCTGTCCGTCACATCGCCCCACTGTGGGACTACCACAGCCGCTATCGTCTCCCACGTCTCGCGACGCAGGACGCGGTCGTGGTAGCCACGCACAGTCAAGTCCCACAAATGGGGACGGGACCGCACCTGAAAAATTATATAGAAAGACAGAAATCACTAGACATCTCCATCTGACTTCACCTCTCTGTGTGTCTACATCGATTAGAATAAGAACATGTTTTCCATTATGACATTACATAGAGTGGTGTTGGGATTCCAACAGACCACCTGTGTAATCTAAGGAACACAGCCTAATAACCACTGAGCCAAGACTCACTAAACCAAGGAATGCCAGAACTCTTTGAACACACTTCTGAAAACATACCAAGATTGGTGTCTAATGATTGAATTTAGGAAAGGCTTTGTATCTTAACTAGCACTAATTAGTAGGCCACAAGACCAGATCAATGCCAGCTTTGCATTCACACCTGATGAAAGAGAAAATCAACATTGTTTCGAAAATACATGAACACATGTGCAAACGAGTGAAGCTAACTATTTCACTGCTGCGGTGTTTGTTCTGGTGTGTGTGTGGTGTTTTGTTATCTTAGTGTGTGGATAAAACATGTCACAACGACTATGGTTAGAGATGTCGACATTTTGTAATAACTATGGTCAACATTTATGTATTAAACAGTCGCTGATATAGAGTGACAAATATATTTTAATAATTAAATACATGTAAGGTTAGGTATAGCATTAGGTCGAACATTCGAGGAGGAGCACACAATAACATGAAACTACGTGCAAAAACGAGCTACATGAAAAACGCATCCAAAACGCAACCTTGCTCGACTCGATTTGCAAAAGATTCCACAAACATTACTTGACTATACTGTGTACGGTGTAGTGCGCACGCTTACTCAGATTCACATGCACTATATCACACAAAAAACGCATCAAAAACGCAACCTTGCTCGACTCGATTTGCAAAAGATTCCACAAACATTACTTGACTATACTGTGTACGGTGTAGTGCGCACGCTTACTCAGATTCACATGCACTATATCACACAAAAAACGCATCAAAAACGCAACCTTGCTCGACTCGATTTGCAAAAGATTCCACAAACATTACTTGACTATACTGTGTACGGTGTAGTGCGCACGCTTACTCAGATTCACATGCACTATATCACACAAAAAACGCATCAAAAACGCAACCTTGCTCGACTCGATTTGCAAAAGATTCCACAAACATTACTTGACTATACTGTGTACGGTGTAGTGCGCACGCTTACTCAGATTCACATGCACTATATCACACAAAAAACGCATCAAAAACGCACTATACTGATTTGTGCAGAAAAATTGTCTACATTTGTACACATGTCACTGTTATTAAATACAATTGATACATGTAAGAAATCAAACAACCCTACACTCAATAGGGATACTAAATTCGACATATGTAAGTAGTGGTTTTATATGGGAACTGCACTAGAAATTAATACTATAGCAGATAAGGAAACACATGACGATACTTTGTGGTTTTTTGCAGGCCACATTCCCACGCCCGTGTCGCATGACTAAAACGATTATATTTAACACCACTAACAGTGTTGACATTCATATGTGTGTTACATGTGGCTTAGGTGCGTGTTTGTTGGCCGAGACGACCATGTGCATTTCTAAGTCCAAGTAAAACATTTTAACACATCACATAAATATATTAACAGAGATATGTATTTGGGTTCGCATACATTACATATTATTAGACATATATTTACATAGATATATAGATAGAGAGAGGGATAAATAGATACACAGAAAGAGACTACACATCCTATTTTCCAAGTAAAACCATTCTAGAAAGATGAGTGTAATTCTTCGATCAAACTTACCTCTGCGATCAGGCGTGGAACATCAATGTCCCGCTGCCAGGAACCACGTCGCCCACGACCAGCACCACCATGCTCCGCTCGCCGTGCCATCGCTCCAGATCGGGACACCTAAAAGGATGGTCACCTATTGAAGCCCATTCACTTGGGCCTTTTAAACTGAAGGGGCGTTACGCATTGATGAATTATTCTAATGAGAATCCAGATTGATCCGGCAGTAATCAGAGGTTCCGCCAGGCCCGAATGTTACTTCCTACGGTCGACTTGGACCATTTCGGCCCGGAAATAATGGTCTTGCTCATTTTTTACGGACCCGGATACAATCAGGCCAGAAACTCATACGGAGTGTGCACTGTGCAGCCGCATATCCTATACTTCCCAGCATACACACGAAACATCAAATATACGGCCGCACTATTACATCCGTACATACGGACGCACTATTACTACGTGTGAATCGAGCCTAATGGTGCATACCGTGCCTTTACACAAACAGATTTATCTGACAGATTTCTGGAGCCAAAGCCAGGAACAGACTGTAATCAGAGAACAGGTCATAAAGTGCAGTGTCCCAGAACATGCAGACTACTACTCCTATTATGCTCATTTCTATTGCTATGTCAATGCCTGTTCTGGTAATTGTTTGCACTGCAACTGCTGCTAGTATTCCCCTGGTATTCTCTGGTTATGTGTATTCTCATGCATATTCTTATATATTTCTGTGTATTATTACATTGTACCGTGGTATGCAAGGCTGCTGATCACGTGACCGTGCCAGTGCCCTGTAACCATGGTTCCTCCAATGGCCGACTAGCTCTGGCCAGGGGCAACCATGTGACCTCCCACTTCCTCCGAACGAGTGAGTCTTCCTCCTGCTTTCAAGCAAAGAGGGTGTGTGTCGTCTCTCTCCTACCTCAGAGGAGTTGGACGTGTCGCAGGTCCCACTTCACCACTAGAAGTGTGGATCAGGTGCTCTGCTGTATTCAAGTCTTCGGCTGTATCTGCCTGCTCAAGTGTCCGGAGTCCCTTCTCTCATCTGGGTGTCATTCCGTTATTTCTCATCCTCGTCTCAAGTATTCACAGCAAGTATTATTCTCAAGCTAATCCACCCAGCAACGCTACTTTCTCTCATACTCCCACTCCCATCATCCGGCACGTGTTCTCCCAGCCTATGCAGCATCACTCCTGCCTTGTTTGTCAAAGCCTGCTATATACCCGGTTGCAACCGGACAGAATTTTTGCTACTAGTTACCTCATCTATAATAAAACCGCTGTTACTGAACCCCAGTATTGGTGTCCACTAACTGGTGCCCTGACTAGGTGCAGCGAGGAATCGCATGCCCATCATCACCCGCAGATTCCACAGACCGGCCCTACAGCTGTGCCGCCCTCAGGCCTATACCGTGACAAGTATACACCCTGCAGCTGCCCTGGTTATTGCCCGCTCATAACAACAGCACTGCGGAAGTGGCCCCCAGGGGCCAGGGCATCGCATTTGGCGTCACGAACAGGATTCTTACATCACGCGGTGTGCCACCACTATTCTTTATTATCCCCCCCCAAGAGACTCTGCCATTGCCGCGCTGCTGCCTACTAAGGGGTTAAGCCGGCTGGAGACGCACTGCCCTCGCGCGCGCGCGCGCGCTCCGTTCAAGCCCCGCCCCCGCGCTCCGTTCAAGCCCCACCCCCGGCCCTGCATCTTCCGAGCCTCTGTTGCAGGGGGGGAAGAAAATTGTGGCCGGACAGCCCGAAGCACCGGATCTGACTTCCGGCCTGTCCACCTCCGGTCCCGGACACCCTGTCTGCCGGTGTCTGCTGATCCTGCAGCCTCTCATCATCTCATCTCCCTTCCCGGCGCAGTACCCCGGAAGCCCTCAGCCTGTTCACCGGCCACCACAGCGACTCCGACGGGTCCGGCAGTCCGCCCATGGCCCGGGCTGCACCCGCGGCTCCCGTTGGTATGGCTACCGCAGCGGTTCCATTCTTCATTGGGCCTGCCAATCTCCCCAGCTATAAAGGGGAACCTCACACGTTGGCTGCTTTCAAAGAAAAAATCTCCCGCAACCTCGAACTTGTTTCACTCTCTCCCCCTCAGCAGGTGCAGTTGCTGCTAGGACAACTTGAAGGACCCGCTGCAGAGGAGGTGCGGTCATGGCCCGCTACGGAGACGGCTGATGTACAACAGATCCTGGCCTGGCTGAGCAAGGAGCTCAGTGTCACCAGTGTCTCCTGACCTCCTTACTCAAGTGGTTGACTCCCTCTGCCAAGCCCTAAGGGGGCTACAAGGGGCCTATCCCACACCTCCACCACAGGACTCTGGCTCAGAGTATTCGGGCCCCGATCGGCCCCCTCCACCAAGACCTAGATCCCCTGAGCGCCCTTATTGCAAACAATGTAGGCGACATGGACACTACCGCTCCCAGTGCTATCAGTTAAACGGGCTACCCTTGGGTCCGAGGGCCAACACCCAGGAGGTCGAGATCCAGGCCCGCAGGAGGCACAGTGGTTCTCAAGGTTCCTCTCGCAATGCCCGCATGTGACTCTCTGGGTGGACGGAGTCCCCCTGGAGGCTCTAATAGATACAGGTTCCCAGGTTACCACAATCCCCAGGCATGTGTTTGAAGAACATTGGGACCTGAGGGCCTTAGGACCAGTTGAGAAATACCGTCTGCAACTTATTGCTAGTAATGGTCGTCCTATTATGCAACTAGGTTACTGGGAACCCACTGTCTGTATAGGGAATCGTGAGCTAGCACGTCAGGGCATTATTGTTACTGAGGCTCAGGGAGAAAGTGGGACCGTGGTATTAGGCATGAATATTATCAGTCATGTATGCACTGAAGGGTTGGATGCCTTGAATGCTTCTATGTCTCGTGCTTCTCCTCAGTACAGGCAAGCCGCCCAGAAGACCATTAAAATGCTCACCGCTCAGCGGAAGTTTGCCAACCTTTGAGGGGAAATCTGCCATGTCCGCACTAGAGATGCTCGTCCGATCGCCATCCCAGCTAACAGTGAGTTCCTTCTGGATGCTATTGAAATTGAGGGGCAACCTCTCGTCAGGTCCGCTAGAAGCCTGGTGACCATCTCTAATGGTCAGGTCCCTGTCCGTCTGATGAACCTTGGAGACTCCCCTGCTGACCTACCCAAGTTCACCACCGTGGCCATGCTATACCAACTCGATCCTAAGGACATCGTCTGTGAGGAAACCATCGCCTATCAGAGGTCCATCCGTGGCACTCAGAGGGACTCAAACAGGACTACCGCCCCTTGGTGGGACGAACTCCATATTTGCAATGCCAATACCCAACTTGAATACCTCTACGGCATCCTCAAGGTGGCCAAAAGGTATCACGAGGCCTTCAGCAAACACTCCCTCGTTTTCGGAAAGACCAATCTGGTCCAGCATCGGATCAAAACTAGGGACCACCTGCCTATTAAAGAGAAACATCGGCCTATTCCTCCCACCAGCTATCAGCAGGTCAAACAACTGCTCTGGGAGATGAAAGATTCCAACATCATACAAGAAAGCCAGAGTCCGTGGACCGCCCCTATTGTCCTCGTGAAAAAAAAAAAGATGGCAACATCCGGTTCTGCGTGGATTATAGAAAACTGAACACAATCACACACAAGGATGCCTATCCTTTGCCCTGGATAGAGGAGTCTATTGCCGCTTTGAGGTCAGCTGCCTACTTCTCCACCTTGGATCTCACTAGTGGGTACTGGCAAGTTCCCATGGCGCCTGAAGATCAGGAGAAAACGGCCTTTACTACCCCCATGGGACTTTTTGAATTCACCAGCATGCCCTTCGGCCTATGTAACGCCCCTGCTACCTTCCAGCGACTGATGGAAAGATGTCTCGGCCATCTCAACTTCCAGAGTGTCCTGCTGTATCTAGACGATGTGATTGTCTACTCTCGCACCTATGAGGATCATGTCCGACACCTGGCTGAAGTGTTTCAGGTCCTCATTGATCACGGCCTAAAGATCAAACCTTTCAAGTGCCATCTGCTCAAACCCCAAGTGAACTATCTGGGGCATGTTGTTAGCGTTGAGGGGATACGGCCGGATCCAGAAAAGATTGCGGCTGTGGAACAGTGGGATACCCCTAGAACTGTGAAGGAGGTGAGGAGTTTTCTTGGATTTGCCGGCTATTACCGCTGCTTTATCCCCCACTTTGCACAAGTGGCTGAGCCCCTCACTGAACTGCTTCGGGGATGCCCTCGGGAAAATTACAATAGGCGACTCCCCGTTGAGTGGACCAATCGATAAGAGACTGCTTTTCAAACCTTAAAACGCCTGTTGACCACGCCTCCCATCCTCGCCTACCCAGACTATAACCTGCCTTTCCGGCTCTACACCGATGCCAGCTTCCAAGGCCTAGGCGCTGTGTTGTCTCAAGTTCAGGATGGTCAAGAGAGAGTTGAAGCCTATGCCAGCCGGAGTCTGCGAGGGGCTGAGAAGAATGACAATAATTACAGCTCCTTCAAGTTAGAATTACTCGCCCTAGTGTGGGCCGTCACTGAGAAGTTCAAGGACTACCTTGCTGCCACTCCTGTTACCATCTACACGGATAACAACCCGCTAGCGCATCTCAATACTGCTCGGCTAGGTGCCCTGGAACAACGGTGGGCCTCGCGACTGTCCAACTTAAGGTTCGAGATTAAATACCGCAGTGGCAAGGCTAATGTCAATGCAGATCTCCTGTCCCGGTTACCTAGAGGTGAAGAGCCCCCGGAGGACAGCGATTGGGAAGACGTCGAAATGCCTCCCTTCTATCAAAGATTCGCCACTCAAGGTGCCATAGAAGCAGCTAAGCCTGCAACGTCCTCCTCTCCACCTAAGGCCCCTCAGAACTTAGCCAGGTGGCAGAGTCCAGAGTCCTGGGAGAAATCTATGATTACCTCTCTACCGGTCGGGTTCCCATGCGGATCAAGAGACCCTACCCGGATGTCGAACTGAGGCGACTCTGGAGGCAGAGGAAGAGACTCTTCCTACAAAAAGGACTCATCCTGCGGAACTCCCTCGACCCTTTTTCTGGGGAGAGGTGCCACCAGATCATAATTCCCCGGCGGGATGCTAAGATGGTGTTAGATGCCTACCATGACCAGTCCGGTCATTTCGGGGTACACAAAACAGAGGCCACCATTCGACAGCGATTCTATTGGATTGGAATGAGAGCCGATAATGAAAACTGGTGTGCTGAGTGCCCTGCTTGCAATATCTCCAAGGCCGGGGGAAGAGAGACAAGAGCCCCCTTACATCCCATCAGCGTTCACAGGCCGAATCAGCTTGTCGCCCTAGACCACGTGAAGTTGGCTCCCACCAGATGTGGATATACTTATGCCCTAATGATGGTCGACCATTATTCCAAGTGGGTAGTCGTGGTGCCCGTCAGAGACTTAACCGCTAAAACCACAGCCGTCACCTTCTACCGGGAGTACGTGAAACATTACGGCTGTCCAGAGTCTCTGCTGACAGACCGAGGCCCGGCCTTCGAGTCACAACTGTTCCAGGAGCTGTGTGCCTTCCATGAGTGTAAGAAGCTCTGCACTACGGCCTATCACCCTCAAGGAAATGGCCTGTGCGAAAAGATCAATCAAGTGTTCATCAATATGCTAAGGACGGCTTCAGTGACCAAACGAGTGGAATAGCCTCATCTGTTGGATGAGCTGGTGGAAATCTACAATAATACCACCCATTGCTCCACGGGCTATTTTCCATTTTACTTGATGTTCGGGCGTCAAGGCCAACTCCCTCAGGACCATGCTCTCGGGGTCCAAGCTCCTGATAATCTACACCCCCTGCCTGAGACTGACTGGGTCCAAGAGCATCAGAGAAGAATCCAGGATGCTCGGGAGATTGTGAACCAAAGGATGGGAGAAGTTCAACAGCGCCAAGAAGAGGCCTATAACCGGAAAGCCACTGCTGCACCACTACAGGTGGGAGACCGAGTCTGGCTAAAGAGGTATCACCGCTCTCATAAACTTGAGCCCTATGTTATCTCTTCGATTCCCTATCCAGAGACCGATGTCTATGAGATCAAAAAACCGGGACTAGCTCCCCAGACTGTGCACCGGAACCGGATAAAGCGTTGTGCCAAGGAAGATCCCCAGAGCCTTGCTGTACCATGCCTGGCACCTACACCAGCACCTCTCGCCATTCCGGCAGCTCCTTCTAAACCTCTCTCTCTAGAGGAAATGTTCCAGACTGAACCATTTCTCATGGCCGTAGGCTATGCAGGTGTCCCTGCCCACGTCTCAGCTGTTCCTCCTCCTCCAAGGTTACCTCCAATGACTCCACCTCTGCCGCCACCTGTCGGAAAAGACTGTCCACCTGCACCAGAGACACTCACTGTCTAAGATGTCCTTCCGCTGAGGCGGTCGGAGCGTTCAACCCGAGGAGTTCGACCTGTACGATACAGAGAGCTAAGCTGGGGTTAACTGTTTGTTGTTTCCTGTTTGTTTTTTATTGTGTGATAACATTTTACATGTAACGTTTAAGGTTCGTGCCTGGTCCTCCTGACTAAGTTTCCTGTACTAACCAGCCATGAGCTGATGGACACTCACCATAACCAAACTGTTCTCTAGTGCCTGTCCCAGAGCCTTTTGCATGGACGATAGTTTTTATTGCCTAAAAGAGACTCTCCCTAACAGAGACACTTAATCCATTCCTTCCTAATGCACTTTCCTGTGATTAAGTGTTCCACACAGGGTATTATTGCACTTGTTCATTGTTGCACTTATTTCTAGTGTTGTCAAAGTCATTTGTATTTCCTCCTCTGAGTAAGCAAAGGGATTATTTAGCCTCAGAGTAGAGTGGCTCTTTTGTAAAACAGTATAATTTTCTAGTGTCAGATAGCTCCTCTCTGAGTAAGGGAAGTTAGTCTATATATACCTCAGAGAAAGTCTAGTTTATACAGGAGTGTATTTTCTTATCCAGTCTCATATTTGCCTTATTGTCTATATTGTATCTGTAGCTGGAAAGATTTAGTTGAGCCAGTTTGTATTCGGGTTTCTCTCAGGTTTCCTTCAGATTCACTTGGGCCAGTTCTCATCAAAGACCTCGTTGTATATGTCGTCCTTTGTACTTCCCTTCCTTGTGTCTCTAGTGTTGGTCGCCCTGTTTTGTCTCCACACGGTAGTTACCACACATAGTCATTTCTAACATTTACACTCGTCCATGCACCTTGCACCTTGGATATCTTTTCATATGTCTGGCCTACGGAATGATTGTGTCGTGTGATTGAGGGGTATGTATGGAGGCCTCAACTGCATGTTTGCTTTTATTGTTTTTCCTCTTTCTCTTCCAGGTATCCAAGACACCACACAAACACGCCAAGGAAGTACACAGGCCTTCACGTTCTTTTTCCAGTAGGGTAACACATTTAACAGAAAACCTGTCTAACTGGCTGGAACATGGAGGGTCACCCGCCAGCAGTTAAGTTGTCCTGGCTTACACGTCAGATGGTTCACGCACTAGCTACCTGGTCGCCAGAGTACGTTAGGCACCCCCTAGGTGAAGTCCTGCCACTAGGGTTTCTCGCTCTCTCTCTTCTCACCTGTGCCTTGGGCGTGGGAAACACACACCTCATCACATTCATCATCCAAATTCATTCCTGTTGTTTAACCGTCCCATTGTTTTATGTTCATT
The DNA here is from genome assembly GCF_027789765.1 of Dendropsophus ebraccatus. NCBI lineage: Eukaryota > Metazoa > Chordata > Amphibia > Anura > Hylidae > Dendropsophus > Dendropsophus ebraccatus. The sequence continues at coordinate 42,798,129 of NC_091454.1, read as the reverse complement.
CATCGAGATGCTACCTTCTAGATTCGCCGAGGTCGGCTCAAATTTGCTAGGGAGGTATGCAGTGTCCCAGAACATGCAGACGACTGCTCCTATTATGCTCATTTCTATTGCTATGTCAATGCCTGTTCTGGTAATTGTTTGCACTGCAACTTCTGCTAGTATTTCCCTGGTATTCTCTGGTTATGTGTATTCTCATGCATATTCTTATATATTCCTGTGTATTATTACATTGTACAGTGGTATGCAAGGCTGCTGATCACGTGACCGTGCCAGTGCCCTGTAACCATGGTTCCTCCAATGGCCGACTAGCTCTGGCCGGGGCAACCATGTGACCTCCCACTTCCTCCGCACGAGTGAGTCTTCCCCCTGCTTCCAAGCAAGGAGGGTGTTTGTCGTCTCTCTCCTACCTCAGAGGAGTTGGACGTGTCGCAGGTCCCACTTCACCACTAGAAGTGTGGAACAGGTGCTCTGCTGTATTCAAGTCTTCGGCTGTATCTGCCTGCTCAAGTGTCCGGAGTCCCTTCTCTCATCTGGGTGTCATTCCGTTATTTCTCATCCTCGTCTCAAGTATTCACAGCAAGTATTATTCTCAAGCTAATCCACCCAGCAACGCTACTTTATCTCATACTCCCACTCCCATCATCCGGCACGTGTTCTCCCAGCCTATGCAGCATCACTCCTGCCTTGTTTGTCAAAGCCTGCTATATACCCGGTTGCAACCGGACAGAATTTTTGCTACTAGTTACCTCATCTATAATAAAACCGCTGTTACTGAACCCTGGCATTGGTGTCCACTAACTGGTGCCCTGACTAGGTGCAGCGAGGAATCGCATGCCCATCATCACCCGCAGATTCCACAGACCGGCCATACAGCTGTGTCGCCCTTTAGGCCTATACCGTGACAAGTATACACCCTGCAGCTGCCCCGGTTATTGCCCGCTCATAACAACAGCACTGCAGAAGTGGCCCCCAGGGGCCAGGGAATCGCAAAAGGAAAGAGTGAGATTTCTCCTTTTTTCAAATCCACTCCTGGCTTTGGCTTTCAAAATCTGTCAGATAAATCTGCCTGTGTAAACGCACCGATAGGCTGGGTTCACACTACGTATATTTCAGTCAGTATTGTGGTCCTCATATTGCAACCAAAACCAGGAGTGGATTAAAAACACAGAAAGGATCTGTTCACACAATGTTGAAATTGAGTGGATGGCCGCCATATAACAGTAAATAACTGCCATTATTTTAATACAACAGCCGTTGTTTTAAAATAACAGCAAATATTTGCCATTAAATGGTGGCCATCCACTCAATTTCAACATTGTGTGAACAGATCCTTTCTGTGTTTTTAATCCACTCCTGGTTTTGGTTGCAATATGAGGACCACAATACTGACTGAAATATACGTAGTGTGAACCCAGCCTTAGTTTGAATCCCAGATAAAGTTTAATTAAAGGTACCTATCATTTGGAGCAGGCAGCAGGATACGCTGCAAAAATCCTGCCGGTGGGCTGTCCATTTGGGCTAGTTCTTCCAGCTCGGCCTATGACTGCACTGTGCGTGTATGCAGTCAAAAGGCCAAGTCGGAAAGGTCTTTGGCATGTGCCCAAACGGACAGCTGTACCTGGCTGGGCAGGACCTCCAGGAGCCTCAGATACAGCTGCTGCAAGGAGCAGGTAAAGTATGCTCTAGGCAGCGTTGGTTAAGGCAGCGTGCATGTACATACTCACAGCAAGATGACAATGCTGCTGCGAGTATGTCGTCTTATTGAAAAAGACAGGGAATGTACCAGCAGCAGATTTTGCTGCGAACTCGCAGCGTGAAATCTGCTGCGGATGTGGTATATGTGAACCCACCCTAAAGTTTACTGTCCACCAATAACTCCAGGTCCTTTTCAGAAGCAGTTTTACTCAGTGTTTTATTACTTAGCACATAATTGTACTTATTGGGGGAGATTTATCAAACATGGTGTAAAGTGAAACTGTCTCAGTTGCCCCTAGAAAGCAATCAGATTCTACCTTTAATTTTCCAAAGAGTCTGTGAGGAATGAAAAGTGGAATCTGATTGGTCGCTAGGGGCAACAGAACCAGTTTCCCTTTACACCATGTTTGATAAATCTCCCCCATTATTTCTACTGCCCAAGTGCATTGCCTTACATTTATTCACATTAAACCTCATTTGCCATTTCTTTGCCCAAGCTTCTAACTTCTTCAAATCCATTTGTAATATTATATTAACCTCCTCTGTGGTGATTACTTTAACCAGTTTAGATTCATCTGAAAAGAAGGAGATTGGAGATCTGGAGTATTTATGGACTCATTTTATTTTCACGCCACATTGTTCCACATTTGTGCCCGTAACCAGTGGGGTACATATGCTCACATATACCCATTGTTACATTGCCTGAGGGGTGTAGTTTCCATAATGGGGTCACTTGTGGGGGGTTTCAACTGTCTTGGCAACACATAGGGCTTTTAAATGCATCAAGGCCCTCAAAATCCATTCCAGCCAAATCCAGCCTCCAAAAACCAAATGGTGCTGCTTCCCTCAGGGGAAATTGCTCTACATATTTTGTGTTGTTTTTTTTTTTTGTTTTTTTCTTTATCTTTTAACCCCTTGTGAAAATGAAAAAATCAAGACAAGATCAATGATTTAGTGTAAAAATAAAACATTTTTTACACTAAATGTTGGTCTAGCCTTGACTTTTTCTATTTCCACAAGGGGTTAAAAAGAAAATGGACGCAAAATGTGTAAGGTAATTTCCCCTGAGTCCGAAAATACCCCACATGTGGACATAATGTGCCATATGGGCACAGGGCAAGCCACCAAAGGGACAGAGCGCCATTTAGAGGCTGGAATGGAGGACGGAGGCCATGCAGCAATTAAAAAGGTCCTGTGCTGCCAGGACAGTAGAAACCCCCCACAAGTGACCCCATTCTTGAAACGACACCCCATAAGGAATCTAACAAGGGGTGCAGTGAGCATATGGACCCCACTGGTGATGGGCATATATGTAGAACATGTGCGGTGAAAATAAAAAATACCATTATTTTCATTTTCACAGCACAAATGTGCGCGTCACCAGGGGGCCATATCCCCGCTGCACCCCTTGTTAGATTCCTTATGGGGTGTAGTTTCCAGAATGGGGTCACTTGTGGGGGGTTTCTACTGTCCTAGCAGAACAGAGGCTTTGTAATTGCATCATGGCAAGCCTCTAATGGGAATGGCGGCCATACCTATTTAGCTGGGAAAAAGGAACAATTTTAATTTATTTGGGGGTATTATGTCAATTATTAGTTTATAAGGTTGAAAAGGACAGGTGTCCATCAAATTCAACCTGCGTTGATCTAGAGGAAGGCAAAAAACCCGCGTGAGGCAGACAACAGTAGCCTCATCACTGGGAAAAAATTCCTTCCCGACTCCAAAATGGCAATGAGAATAATCCCTGGATCAATGTGACCCCTGAAATAGGAATAAGGGACAGAATTTAGATAATGTAGAACCCCAATGACACGTGGTGTGCCTTGAAGTCATCCAGTATGCAGAGGCCGGGGTGATCAGGACAGGTGTCACACTGGAAAATGGTGTCCTTCCTGATCCCCCTATTACGGCACACTGTGCACTTCTTCTGGGGTCTCCAGCTTTCCAGTGTGCGGGACGTCACCTGGAAAATGTTGCCCTGGTGTGATACAAGGTCCTTCATATCCAAAAGCACTGGGTCCGCTCCATGGCTGCTAAATATTAGGGCTCTAATTACTGCTTCTGATATTTTCGGATCGTGCCGCAAGCTACAGTAGCTCGGGCAGCGAGGGACTGGAAGAGGGGGTGCTGGTATAAAAGGTATCCCCGTACAGGTGGTAACTTTTATCCAGCAGTGGGAAGATCAGTTCCCAAACGATCTTCCCACTAACTCAGAGGATGGGGAGGGGGGTTGCATCTGGGGGCTGGATTCGGCAGTCCTTTCCTTCATACACTCTGAGGCTATGTTCACGCTACGTAAAACTACGGCCATAGTTCTCGCCGCAGAACTACGGCCGTAGTTTTGAGGGGTGGATCATAGCCTTATTTTCAATGGGATCCCGGCCGGAGCGTACACACATCGTATGCGCTCCGGCCGGGATCCCATGTGGCGCCGGAAAAAACTGACATGTCAGTTTTCTGCGGCCGGAATTCAGTGAATGTGGTCCTCATATTGCAACCAAAACCAGGAGTGGATTAAAAACACAGAAAGGATCTGTTCACACAATGTTGAAATTGAGTGGATGGCTGCCATTTAATAGCAAATATTTGCTGTTATTTTAAAACAACGGCTGTTGTATTGAAATAATGGCAGTTATTTACTGTTATATGGCGGCCATGCACTCAATTTCTACATTGTGTGAACAGATCCTTTCTGTGTTTTTAATCCACTCCTGGTTTTGGTTGCAATATGAGGACAATAATACTGACTGAAATATACGTAGTGTGAACCCAGCCTAATGGTGATGATGGTGATTTTTGAAGCCAAAGTCAGGAACAGTCTATAAACAGGCCATAAAGGAAAGACTAAGATTTCTCTTCTTTTCAAATCCATTTTCAAAAATCTGTCAGATAAATCGCTCTATGTAAAAGGACCCTAAGAGCTATAACTCTTATTTTTCCATTAACAGGGCTATGTGAGGGCTTATTTTTTTTTCAGGAACAGGTATACTTTGTAATGGCAATCTAACATAACATATATGACGGAACCCCCTAAATATTATTTATGTGATGACATTGGGGAAAAATACAATTCAGCAAATTTTTGGGCAGTTCCGTGTTTATGTAATACACTTTACGCTAAAACTGACATGATATATTCTATAGGTCCATCTGAATACTGCGATATGCCTGTTTACAGCTTTCCTAATGTTTTACTTTTTTTCAATTACAGCTAAACTTTTTTTTTTTTGCAAATAGGTGTGATTGCAATGGTCCTATTGTGACTCTTATAGCATTTTTATTTTTTCACGTGCAGGGCTGTATGGGGTGTAATTTTTTTGCGCCATGATCTCTAGTTTTTATTGATACCATATTTGTGTACAACAGGGGTGTCAAACTCAAATACATAGTGGGCCAAAATTCAAAAATTGGACAAAGTCGCGGGCCAACCATGATATTTAAGGAAGATTGTATGCAGCGTTTCTGACACTATAAGAGCAGCCTGCAGCGTTCCTGGCACTGCCTATCCCAAAGTAATTTTCCCAAAATAAAAGTTACCCATTATATCCCTCAAGCAGTAGGTAATCCCATAATTGTGTCCCATGTAGTAGCCACCCCAAATAGTTCCCCACATACTAGCCAGGCCTACTATTAGAAACCTACATAGTAGCCAGCCCTCCCGATAGTGTCCCATATAGCAGGGCAATTTCTAGACCATTTTGGCAACAGGGCGAATCTGAAAAAAGGGCCCCCCTCCACCTATTGTGGGGGAAGCTATCAATCACTGCTGAGTGAGGTCCGGGTGGGACACAGACTGCAGCGCCCCCCTGTATGGAACATGTGTCTGTGATTCATGGTAGGGCTGACACTGGCGGACACAGAAGGAACCAGTGAGAGGAGAGGATACAGGTCACTGGCTCCCATCCTGGACTGATTTGTATATGTTACCACAGCTTCCTTGAATAACAACAACTCTCAGAATTTATGAAGCTCTCAGGGTATGCTAGAAGTTTCTGTCTTTTTGGCTTGTGTATGCTAGAAGTTATGGTGCATTTACATGGACAGATTTATCTGACAGATTTTTTAAGCCAAAACCTATAAACAGGGAACGGGTCATAAAGAAAACACTGAGATTTCTCCTCTTTTCTAATCCATTCCTGGCTTTGGCTTCAAAAATCTGTCAGATAAATCTGTCTGATAAATCTGTCTGTGTAAACACACCTTTGGTTTGTGAGATGACACCACCTTGAGGTGTCTCTTCATTTGTGCTTCAACTTCCAGCATATTCTGAGGGCCGTGGACTGTCAGTACATGCTGGGAGTTTTAGTGTTTGCAGTTGTTGGGGTTTAAGGGTCCCAGGTGCATTGGTTTATCGTGATTTATGCCTGCAAACAGGTGTAAATCATGGCAGTAATCTACACCTCCTTTGCTAAGGCTGGGTTCACACTACGTTTTAGTGATGTTTTTCTAAAAACAAGTCTGAAAAAATGGATGGAAACATTTGTGTGCATCCTTTTTAAACCGTTTTTCCATTGACTTCCTTTATAAAAAAAAAATAATAATAATCAAAAAACATTAGTTTTTTTTAAGGTACAAAAAATGTGGTAGACCGAATTTTTGTGTACGTTAAAAAACGGATGCGTTCTGATCCTTTTTTCTAATGAAAGTCAAGGAAAAACGGTTTAAAAAGGATGCACACAAATGTTTGTTTTTCCATCCGTTTTTTTGTAAAAATGGATTGCAAAAGGTGGGAACCCAGCCAAGAGGCGTGTGATTATTATTAAAAAGTATTTCTTTTTTTTTTTTATAACTGTGTATTTATATCATTTTTATATATTTTTTTAACATTGTTTCCAAACATACAACAATGTAGTACAACGTTCTGAACCCACACATAAAAATATAGAGTCACATTGTCTATACCAGTTGCCCACCCACCTTCAATTACCGGTAAGAGATTTAGTATAAGACACAAAGTGGCACAATCCTGTATCATACTTTTAGGATATCCTTCTGCCCAGCCAGCATGAGGGAAAGACTGGAAAAAAAACGGACACATAACAGGGGCACGTAAGATCAGCAGGTGGGTAACCTGTGCTCTCATAGATAAAAGAAACCCATCGTAGGGCAGAAGTGTGGGCCCAAACACGAACCCTGTCAGAAGTCTGACTCAATAATACCAAACCGGACAATACAACAGAAAACAACACAGAGACGAACATATAGACAAAGAGGAGAACATTATGGTATGGTGGGGGACCCAAACTGAGCAGCCCAGGGGTCCCATGGCTGTGTCTGCTTCCATCTAGCTGATATTGAGCACTTTGCAGCCATAAGCATATGGAGGAGAAGCCTTGCTGCAGGTTTACTCAGCTGTTTGGGCGGGACATTAAGCAGGTAGGTCATGATGTCGAGCGGGATCTCAATTCGGAGCACCTCCAAAATGAGAGTACGAACCTCTTGCCAGTATTGAGCCAAAGCTGCACAATCCCAAAATACGAATGTCCCTCTATCACGTTCACATCTCCAACATGTGGGATTAGTCTGCGGAAGGTTTCGGCTAAGTAAATCAGGCGTATGATACCAATGCATGAGAATCTTGTACTGATTTTCTCTATAACTGACATAGATCGAAGACCTTGCGGCCCGGGACCAGATAATTTGCCATAGATTAAAAGGAATTGGCCTCCCTACATACGCCTCCCACTTGGACATGTAAGCATGAGCTGTTGTTGGGTCATCCGGTGTCGGGAATAGGTAGGAGTAAATCTCAGAAATTAGTCCCTAGTAGTATTTCAAGGCTGAGGGCTTGGGAAAGGGGGCAGTTCCACATAGGGCAGTGATCGCTTTCTTGATTATCTCATAAAAGGGTAAGACCTGAGCAGGGAGGGAGAACTTATCCCTAAGCTTTTGAAAGGGCAGGAGGGTGCGTTTAAGCGGATCCACTATGTCCGCATATTGGTATAGGCCTGGAGCTAACCAGGGGGCGATAGTCTCAGCCTCCAAGCTGCCCGATATCCGTGTGCTGTACAGGAAAGACTCAAGCAAAGAAGGGGCAGAGTGCAGAGAGGCCTTCTGCTTCACTTCAGTCCATACTGCGCGTGTAAGCCTCATTGGGCCTAGTAAGGCCTTATCCGGGGTGGTGTCCTGGGACTGCCAGATAAGCGCACCTGGGGTGAAGGGGCGCAAGCCAAAGTTTTTCAATAGCTGTCCACTTCGTGTACGCCCATAGGGTCGTCCAAGAAGGGATCCTATGCAGGTGGGCTGCCAGGTAGTATCCATACAGGTCAGGTACCCTGAGACCTCCACTGGAGGTTCCGGCCATCATGACTCTGATAGGAATGCGATGACGCCTTCCCCCCCAGATGAACCGCATCATGGCAGATTGGAAGGACCTGATGTATGATTTAGATACGGGGATTTGTAGGGTTTCAAACGGGTATAGGAGCTTGTGGAGAACCGTCATTTTAGCTGAAGCTATCCTTCCCAACAGTGACAGAGGTAGAGAGGACCATTTTGTAAAAAGGCCAGAGACTTCTCTAAAGGGGGGGGGGGGAAATTAGCCTGAAATAGGGACGAGAACCTGGGCATGATGTTTGTGCCCAGGTAACGGAGAGTCGAGGCAGATCATTTATATGGAAAAGTCAGTTTCAGGCTATTCACCAGCGTTTGAGGTAAGTTAATTGGGAGTGCCTCCATTTTTATGGTGTTAATTGTGTATCCCGACAGTTTGCCATAGTCCTCTAATGTTTCAATATATGTTTATTGAAAAGTTTTTTCAGGTTTACATAGCAGGTAAGAAAAGAGCAGGTGACTTCCGGTTCCGGCGCTGACATGGCAGGACGCGAGTGAAGGAGCTCCCGCGCCTGCTAGCCACTGACCATACTACCCGGTACCGCGGTCACCCGACTCGCACTGCTGACCGGCTCACAGAGGTGCCTTACCCCATCGGGAGCCCCCACATGGAGCGTTACATATTGAGGAGCAGCCAGAAGAGCCAGGACGGCATTGTGGACTCGCGGCCGCCCTCTCCCCTGCTCCAGGCGCCATTTTGCCCACGGCCCTCTGCTGCGCCATCACTTATGCCGGAGCCGGCTTCCCAGGTACAGCTCACCATGCCGCAACTGACCTTTGGCTCAGGTGAGTCCCCGGCACCTTTGTCCCTGGACTACTCCCGCTTGGCGGATGAGGTGACTAGGAGGATCACCTCCAACATCCAGCAGACAGTGGCTGCAGCCATACAGGCCACCTTCTCACAGCTGCAAGCAGATATGGCAGCTACTGTGGCGCGGCTGGACTCTGCAGAACATCGTCTGACCACTGTTGAGCACAATAATGCTAATACTGAGGGCGGGCTGGGAGCTCTGAGGCAGGAAAATGAGCGGTTATGGCGGAAAATCGATGATATAGAGAACCGCACGAGGAGGAACAACCTCCGGCTGGTGGGGCTCTCTGAAAACGTTAAGACACTTGACTTGCATGCTATCTGTGAGAAAGAACTGCCGGGTGCTTTGGGGCTCACCCACTACTGCCGAGTGGAGAGGGCTCACAGAGTGGGACCAGACCCTTTTTTCAATAACCGGAACTTAACGCCCCAAGCAGAGATCAGACCGCGGCAGGTCATTATGAAAATGCTAGACTATAATGACAAGCAAGAACTGATGAGAGCTTTTAGGAGGCGCAATACTCCGCTTCTGATCAGGGGGAGTACTGTCTTACTGTTTGAAGATTATTCCGCAGAGGTTGCGCGTCGCAGGCGAGCCTTCAGCAAACTCTGCTCAGAGCTGTACCGACGTAAGGTCCGCTTTCAACTACTGTACCCGGCCGTGTTGAGGATCCACCATGATGACGGTTCCTTCTCTACCCATCACTCTCCCGAGGAGGCGGCTGGAGTCCTATCGGCCCTTCCGGCTGATCGTGGTGTACGATCTCCAGGGTCCCCCATCAGAGATGACTGCGACCGGATGGACGGCAATAGGGGAGTTGGGGGGGAGCGGGAGTTGAGTCGTCTCCCAAGTGATTCTCAGGAGTGCTGATGGGCCTGCTGCGTCCGCTGTTGGGGAGCCTCATTTGTTCTAGCGAGCTTGATGGCCAAGGGAAATGGTTGTCACCATGGCTGTTTTCTCCCACTACACCCTGCTGGGAACTTACCTGGCAACGGGAACTGATGGGACTTGCCTCGATGTGGAGTGATTCCTGTGAAACTGTACTGTGGACCATGCAGCTCCCCTCAAGTTGTTGTTTCTTTTTGCATGATCGCTGCTTCAGATATTTTGACGTTTACAATTGGTTTTCTAAGTGCTGGGGGCCTCTGTTCAGGGGAGGGGGCGGGTTTTAGATGGGAGGGGCCATAGTTTCTGCCACGTGTTAGTGGGTACTGTAAGTTTGAGGTTCCTGGTATTTTTGGGCTAGCAGGGCTGCCATGTTAGAAAAAAGGAAGTCCTAGACCACAGTGCTGAGGGGCTTTCCACCTCCCTCTTTGTCGGCACTCTAGTGGCTTTTTTTTTTTTTTTTATTTGGTTTTGTTTTGTTTTTCGGATACATTCCGCAGTATTTTCCTGGGCTCTTTAGGGGTCACAGGGTAATTCACTACTAGTAACTTGTGTACTGTGTTTTTGTTTGTTTCCCCCCCCCCCTTTTCTTCTTCTTCTCCCCCCTTCCCCATCTGGGGTCTCCTTTTCGTTCCTCTCTCTTATTTTGTCTCCCTCAGCCTATCAGGAGGTGATCCTTTCCCATGAAGGTGGTCTCTTGGAACGTTAAGGGGCTCCGTTCCCCCAACAAGAGGGTACAGGTATTAAGACACCTTAAACGCCTACATACAGACGTTGCCTTGCTACAAGAATCTCATCTGACTGCAGACGATATGGAGCGCATGAGAAAGCTCTGGGTGGGAAAGGTCTACGGCTCACCGGCAATCGCTGGCAAAGCGGGAGTCCTTATACTGCTAAGCAAATACTTCAACCACGCAATCCTTTCTCATGAGCACGATCAGGAGGGTAGATGGGCTAATGTGACACTTACAGTTGAGGGCATTGATTTTAGTATACACAATGTGTATGGCCCCAATGGGGACAATAAGCGTTTTTTTGCTGAGATAGGGGACAGACTGTTGGCGGACTCTGTGACCAATAAGATACTGGGTGGCGACCTGAACACTGTACTTAATGTTCAGGAAGACAGGAAAGGCCCAACAATTCACCACAGGGTGACCCGCCCCACTGATACAGTACTCCCTCCGCTTTTGGAAGTGGCTGGTCTCCAGGACGTGTGGCGTCTACAGCACCCTGTAGACCGTGACTATACTCATTATTCCCATCCCCATAAGGCATGGTCGCGGATTGATTATGTCTGTGTAAATGATCGACTGGTGGACAAGGTGGAGGGGTCGAAGATCCATGATATGGTGATATCTGACCATTCTCCCGTCTCTGTGGTGATCTCCAGTACTTACAGGAGGGTACAGGAGTTTGTTTGGCGTTTCCCGGGATACATGGTGAGAGACCAGAAATTCACTACATTGTTGAAGGGATGGTGGGCGGAGTATATCGCGGATAACTCTTCCCACTCCTCCGACGCCCCTCTGTTCTGGGAAACGGCCAAAGCGGTCCTTCGGGGAAGGGTAATGGCTTACATGTCCTCCTTGAAAAAACGAACACTGGCCGAATATAAGTCGGCGAGTGAACAACTGAGACTGGCTTACTCGAGCTATATTGCTTCACCCTCCTCCACCAAATGTGATGAGTGGAAAGTGGCCAAGTCAAATTTTGATTTGTGGGCGGAACGGAAGGTCAAGGCCGCAACGGACAGGATTAGAGCCGAGTACTTCCGTTTCGGTAACAAATCGGGAAGGTTGCTGGCCAGGCTGGCAAAGGGACAATATTCGCCACAATTTATTTCGAGACTTACGGACAAGACAGGTGTAAAGCATAGTGACCCAACTGAGATTCTGGGGGTATTGGAAGAGTACTACACGGACCTCTATTGCCCTCCCCCACCTACTGGAGGAGATTGTAAATCTTACCTTGACTCTGCTTGTTTACCCTCCATTTCCTCAGAACAACTGGAAGTCCTCAGTGCAGACTTCTCGGAGGAGGAGGTACGGCACGCTGTTAAAAGCTTGGCCAACAATAAGGCTCCTGGCCCGGACGGGTATAGTGGTGAGTTCTATAAATGCCTCCAGGAAGAAGTTGTCTCCCCTCTGACGGCATACTTCAACCAGCTGCTTCATACAGGTACCGTGCCCTTCCATGCCAACACCGCGCATATTAAATTACTTTTGAAGCCCAACAAAGATCCTGAACTTCCCTCCTCCTATAGACCGATCTCCCTCATTAATGTGGACCTTAAACTCCCCTCCAAGATCTTGGCAGATAGACTCAGCACCATACTGCCGGACCTGATTAACTCATCGCAAGTGGGTTTTGTTAAGGGTCGGTCAGCCGTCTACAATATCAGAAAGGTTCTAACAGTTTTGGATAGGGTGAAGCACCATCCCCAGCCAGGCGAATCCCCCATACTACTGGCGCTTGACGCCGAAAAGGCATTTGATAACGTGCGGTGGGACTGGCTGGGGATGGTGCTTGATAAGGTGGGTATTACGGGGGCCTTTAGAACATTCCTTAATGGGCTCTACCATAACCCCAAGGCTAGGATAGCGCTACCCTCCCGACTGTCTCCTAGTTTTCCTCTTCATCGGGGAACGCGGCAGGGGTGCCCCCTATCCCCTCTGCTCTTTAACCTGGCACTAGAACCCCTGATTAGACATCTGAGACAGTCCCCCTTGTATGATGGTGTGAGGGTAGGGAGGGTCACTGCAAAAGTAGCTTTTTTTGCAGACGATGCCCTGTTATTTTTATCGGACCCCAAGACCCAACTGGAGGGTGTTCTTCGGACCATATCCTGGTTTGGCACACTCTCTGGGTACAGAATAAATCCCACTAAGAGCGAGATCTTGGAGCTTGGAAGGAAACTTCCGGCTACCTTCTGGAACTCTATTGGTTTATTGGGAGCGGTGAAGCCTCATGTCACTTATTTGGGTATCAAGATAGGGGCAGACCCCCACTCTTTATACCAACTGAATTACCCCCCCCTTATTGACAAGATTTGTGCCGAACTGAAGAGATGGTTTCACTTACCCATCTCCTTCCTGGGGAGGTGTCATCTAGTTAAGATGATGAGCTTCTCCAAGATGCTGTACCCTCTACAAACTATCCCTATTCTGCTTAAACATAGTGACATTAAGAGGCTGAATTCGGCTTTCCTCCATTACATTTGGTCCGGCAAAAGGCCACGCATTTCCCTTCAAAAACTCATGCTGTCCAAATTTGATGGAGGAACGAATTTCCCCAATATACGGGGGTATAACCTGGCCTGTCTCTTGCGTCACGTAATGGACTGGATCCATAATACGAGTAATTTTTCTAACCTGACTTTGGAATCGGAGCTCGCAGCCCCGTGGTCCCTTGCCTCCTGCCTCCATACTAGAATCCCTGCCCTACCCCCTTTACTGAAACGATCTATTATCATCAGAGATACGGTGTTGGCATGGAAGGCGATACGTAAAACATTTGGACTACCCTTCCTTATGTCTAAAAAACTGCAGCTGTGGACACATCCTGAATTCCCTCAGGGTCGAGACAATCCTATCTTCCGGGAATGGAAGGACATGGGTATCATGACGGCTCAACAACTTATGCACAATGCTGATGGGCGTTGGCTTACAGAACGGGAAATCGGGGAGATGTATTCTCTTGGCAGTCGCCATTTTTTAGCCATAAAACAGGTGACCTCCTTCTGTAAGTCAAGGCTTGTTAACCTTACCACAGAACTTTCTCCCAATACCTTTGATGACTTCATAGGGACGAGCCCTCGCAGAGTGACTTTATCGGACACTTATAGGACTCTGAACGACCATCTTCTCTCCATTGACAAAAAAACTATCTTTGTCAAATGGGCCGCGAAATTGGGTTCCGATGAGGTGCGAGATGAGATTCTGGAGGGCTGGGACAGGGTGCGGAAACATGTTATCAGTGAGGTCTGGCGGGAAACTTTTTTTAGAGTCATGCATCATGCGTATTGGGGTTTCAACTTGCCAGCAAACCCGCGCTTTCCTGATAGAATTCTGCACTGTCCTAAATGCCGGACTCCGACAACAGATTTTTGGCATGGCTTGTGGTCCTGCTCCCTGTCCCAGTCCTTTTGGCAAGAGGTGACTAACTATGTTGCTCGGTACTGGAAACTCACCCTGCCGATGGAACCTTTACCACTGGTTTTTCAATGCATAGATGAGCAGACGGTAGAGGCCTCTGGCCTTAAATCGGTTCCGCCTCTGATCCATGCTGTTTTGTTGATAGCCAAACGGGTTCTAATGCGAGAATGGATCAACTCTACAATGCCAACGATCGTGGCGGTGATAGAGGATCTGAAATTCTTCCTGGCCGCAGATAGATTAGAGGCGGAACGGAACACTGAGAAGCATGCTCAGAAATTTTTCCAGAAATGGCGAATCTTTCTCTTGTCGCATTTTACCGCACTACAGGTCCATACCTTCGTCTACCCATACCGATTGTCCACCTGGTACCTGAAAGAAGATATCTGTGGCACACTGGGTGGGCTCCGCTTACCTACCTGATCACGACACCCCCTAACTAGCTGGGTGGATAACGGAGCCGATTAGCTGGCTGCTGCCTAAGCCCGCTTCCTGATAGGCTTTCCTCTCCTCCCCCCCCCCGTTCTCTTATGCTTCTATCCTCCTCTTCACTTTCCTCCCCCTTTTTTGTCTCCTGTTGTGTCTCCCCTTGTTTGGTGTTCTTAATGGACGTTTTATTTTAGTTCACTTTTGGGCCCTTTGGGGTCGCATATCTTTATGACCATAAGATGCGATTGTTGCGTTTCTATGGTTGCTTGGGGACGAATTCCCCAACTAGACTTGTTATCGGCCAGAGACTGGCCAGGCTTTCTTTGACTGCTATATTTTATTGTACTGCATACTATCCATGTTTCCTTCATGTTTTCCTTACGATAAAATTGTAAAAAATGGGCGCTGCGACGCCAGAACGGTTTCACCTGTTTTGTCTCAGTGCCAATAAAAATACATTTAAAAAAAAAAGAAAAGAGCAGGTGAATAAGAATTGCAGGTTACAAGACTAATTGACGCAATACAAATATAACGTCTAATGCAGGCAAAAGAACAAGAAAACTTGCAAACATTAAGACATAACAACGCAGGTGCAACTACAAACATGAAAAGCTACTCTGTTATATGGGCAATAAAAACCGGCTGGGTAACAGCAGTATATGTAGGGATAAACCAGCTTGATACTGCATACATAGCATATAAAGTTACATAGAGTCCAACACACAACGAAGATAAAGTTCCGGAATGTAGCAGGGGAAAGCATAGTGACAGCGTGACATGTTACTCCGTGAACAGACACGCCAGGGATAGAGATGAGGGGGTACAAAGTTCGGCCTATCAGAGATCCATACAGTGTCCAAGCTAGTTGGAATTCATGCGTGACACCAGGAATTAAGCAGTCGTTCTCCCTCTTCTAAGTTGGTAATGTAATGCTTGGTGTTGCCGTAGGTAACTAACAGATGAGCGGTGTTAAGCTATTTGTATGGAATGTTCCTTTCCCTTAGTGTTCTGGTGATGTGGGCAAAAGATTTTCGGGTCTGAAGGGTTTCCGGGGAGAGGTCTGCAAACACCTCGATGTCGTGGAGTTCCTCTAAAAGTTTCTCACCTCTCCTCGCTGCTTACAGAAAAGCTGTTTTCACATGCAGGAAGTGGACCCGAGCGATAGTGTCTCTGGGTGTGGAAGAAGGAAGATGTTGGGGTCTGGGGATTCTCTTAGCCCAATCAATTATTATTTCTCTATTTGGACAATTTGGCAAGGTGCGCTTGATAGTTTTTTTGTGTAAACAGTTATCAGTTTACAGCTCAATTACGATTCAGGGTCCCTATATAGCAGGGCCGTTTCCATACTATTGGCCCCATTGTAGCCGCTACATTCTAGCAGTTATGAGAAGAAAAAAAAAATACACTCACCTCTCCTGGATCCTGCGGCAGCGTCTCCCTCTGTCTGGCAGCTGATCTTGTAAGTACAGTAAGCTTCCGGCACAGGCAGCCTGTCACACACCTGCCCGGAAGCTCACTGCTGTAGCCCTCGGCGGCGGTCATGTGATCACGTCACATGTCCACTGCCAAACAGAAGAGAGAAGTCCAGGCGCTGCGGGGCTACAGCAGTGAGCTTCCGGGCAGGTGTGTGACAGGCTGCCTGTGCCGGAAGCTCACTGTACTAGATCCAGCTGCCTGGAGGGACCGGCTCAGGGGGCACACGCCGGGCGGGGTGGCGGCGATCTGGGCAGCTGATGGGGCGGGCGGCCAGCGCCTCCTAGCTGTCGGCGCCCCGTGCGGTCGCCCGGCCCGTCCGCCACTAGAAACAGCCCTGCTATATAGTGTCACACTGATTGAGATCGGCAGTCATTGTACTGCTGTCTGGGTGAGATTCCTCTCTATATACATATATGGTAATTGCCATACTCTTGTAGTCTGGTTACTTTTACCTTCAGTGACAATGTCTTCCAAAGTTATGCGTGACTGCTCTAAAATGGGCCGGCTTCTCTATACATGTGTAGTGATTGCCATATTCTTGTAGTCTGGTTACTTTTACCTCTAGTCATGGTGTCCTTCAATGCTACCAAACATGGGTGACTGCTCCAAGATGGCGCCGACTTGTCTCTATATGTATGGTGACTGCTATATTCATGTCTGGTTACTTTTACCTTTAGTGACAATGTCTTCCAATGCTATTGCACATGCGTGACTACTCCAAAATGGCGTTGGCTTCTCTATACATATGTAGGGGTTGCCATATTCTTGTAGTCTGGTTACTTTTACCTTTAGTGACAATGTCTTTCAATGCTACTTAACATGTGTGACTACTCCAAGATGGCGCCGACTTCTCTATATATGTATAGTGACTGCCATATTCATGTCTGGTTACCTTTACCTCTAGTGACAATGTCTTCCAATGCTGCTGCACATGCGTGACTACTCCAAAATGGTGCCGGCTTCCAGGGCCGGGACAAGGAGTTTTGGTGCCCTAGGCAGAGAAGGCAAATGGCGCCCCACCCCCACCCCCAGTGTAGACTGTACACTATGCGGGGACAGCCAGGAGGCTATACTGTATGTGGGGGCTGATACTTGGTCATCACAGGCTCTGCAGAGTATTACCACACTGCAGACTATATGGGAGAGTCCAGTATGTATACTGTACCCTCTAAATATAACAGCACCATGTATACTGTACCCCCTGACTGTAACAGGACCATGTATACTGTACCCCCTGACTGTAACAGGACCATGTATACTGTAACCCCTGAATGTAACAGGACCGTGTATACTGTACCCCCTGACTGTAACAGGACCATGTATACTGTACCCCCTGACTGTAACAGGACCATGTATACTGTACCCCCTGAATGTAAAAGGACCATGTATACTGTACCCCCTGACTGTAACAGGACCATGTATACTGTACCCCCTGACTGTAACAGGACCATGTATACTGTACCCCCTGAATATAACAGGACCATGTATACTGTACCCCCTGACTGTAACAGGACCGTGTATACTGTACCCCCTGACTGTAACAGGGCCGTGTATACTGTACCCCCTGACTGTAACAGGACCATGTATACTGTACCCCCTGACTGTAAATCACTGGTATCAGGAGAATTAGCCTGTACACAATAAACAGAATATAAGTGTTCACCAACCTGTGGCTCCCAAGCTGTGGCAGGACTACAACTCCTATCATGCTGTGACTGTTGTAGTTTTGGAGCAGCTGGTGACCCACAGGTTGGGGAACAATATGGGAAGTGCTGTGTATGGAGGAGCAGTGCAGGGATATGGGGCAGTGTTATATGGGGCAGCCCTGTGACATAGGTGACCTCCCTCTCCCAGCATTCCCAGCTCTCCCAGCCTTCCTACACCTAAAGAATAATGAGAGTCAGTCAGTGAACTCACCAGACAGCAGACCAGCAGTCGGTACAGCCTCCAGCAGTCAGACAGAGAAGAGGTCACATGGTGAGGAGTGGGCGGAGCCTCTGTAGGTCCTGGCAGGTCCTGCAGGTCAATGATTTTTTTCTTTTAAAGAAATTGAAATTGCGCCCCCTGTAACTTACCACTAGATGGCGCCCTAGGCCATCGCCTACCCTGGCCTACCCTTTGTCCCGCCCCTGTTCAGCATCTCTCCAATTCTGGACTGCAGTCACGCTATCAGCACTTCACTGAAATGGAGTCACACTATCAGCACTAGGAATTGCAGTGCTCCTATATACCATGTTTTACGGTAATAGCCAGGACTAGTTAGTTCCAGGCTCCAGAATGTGCCAGGAAGATCATAGGGTGACACCTACATGTGAGACTAACTAAAGAATGTCAACTGTTAACCCCTTCAGGTCCATTCACCCACTGTTAACCCCTTCACATCCACAACTGTTCAATTACCCCACTGTTAACCTCTTCACATCCACTACAATCTAATTCATCCACTGCTAACCCCTTTAGATCCACAACACTTCAATTCATCCACTTTTAACCCCTACACATCCACCACAGTTTAATTCATATACTGTTAACCCCTTCAGCTCCAGGAATATTTTATTTTTTTCTAACTATATGTAATTTTTAACACCTGAAAACCAGGCTCATTTTAATTTATTTCTCTTATTTGTCTTAGACATAGAGGAACCATTATTACTGTAGGGATTTGGATTAATGTGACGGTAAAGTGTCTATTTGGGGCTATATGTCGCACATTTTGAAGTCCAATAAAATCACGAAATCAAATTGTTATCCAATTTCGCTACCATATGCTAGAAGAGCGCTTACTTTCGTACAGATTCTGTGATTTTCAGACATTTTTACTGTACGAATTTAGAGTAATGTGATGGTAAAGTGTCTATTTGGGGCTATATGTCCCACTATTTGAAGTCCAATAAAATCACGAAATCAAATTGTTATCCAATCTCGCTACCATATTCTAGAAGAGCGCTTACTCTGTTACAGGTTCTGTGATTTTCAGACATTTTTACTGTACGGATTCGGAGTAATGTGATGGTAAAGTGTCTATTTGGGGTTATATGTCGCACATTTTAAAGTAAAAAAAAATCACGAAATCAAATTGTTATCCAATCTCGCTACCATATTCTAGAAGAGCGCTTACTCTCGTACAGGTTCTGTGATTTTCAGACATTTTTACTGTACGGATTCGGAGTAATGTGATGGTAAAGTGTCTATTTGGGGCTATATGTCCCACTATTTGAAGTCTAATAAAATCACGAAATCAAGTTGTTATCCAATCACACTACCATATCCTAGAAGAGCGCTTACTCTTGTACAGATTCTGTGATTTTTCTGACATTTTTACTGTATGGATTCGGAGTAATGTGATGGTAAAGTTTCTATTTGGGGCTATATGTCGCACATTTTGAAGTCCAATAAAATTACGAAATAAAAATTTTTGTCCAATCTTGTTACCATATCCTAGAAGAGCGCTTACTCACGTACAGGTTCTGTGATTTTCAGACCTATTTACTGTAGGGATTTGGAGTAATGTGATGGTAAAGTGTCTATTTGGGGCTATACACCTGATAATTTGAAGTCCAATAAAATTACGAAATCAATTAGTTCTCCATATTGTTCTTGTTGTTGGACGCTTTTGGTAGACTACTTCC
This sequence comes from Dendropsophus ebraccatus, assembly GCF_027789765.1. NCBI lineage: Eukaryota > Metazoa > Chordata > Amphibia > Anura > Hylidae > Dendropsophus > Dendropsophus ebraccatus. Next base: position 42,778,713 of record NC_091454.1, on the reverse strand, counting down.
AATCCCAGGAGGGACCAGTTTCATGGCTGATGGAAGATAACCATTAAGAGACTTTTTTCAGGACTGTTCTTCTATTCTAGTTTAATAAGTCTATGTTCCTTTTAAGTTTAGGTTAGGGACTCGCAAGAGAATGAGGACCCTTGATGTGGCTTGCGAGCTTACGATATTTCTTGCCTATTTTTTTCTTCTAGTTTTCAACGGTAAAAGATATCTACTAATACCTAATTGAAGATTGGACATCGAGCCATCAAGGAGCCCCACTAGACTAAAGCTGCTTTCACATGCAGCAGATTTTAGGCAGATTTTCTACAGCAGATTGTCTGTTGCCAAACCAAAGTCAACCTGAAGTTTCAAATCTTCTGTAGAAAATCTGCATCAAATCCGCAGTGTGTGAAAGCACCCTTACTATTCTGCAAGTCTTCCCAAGTGCATTATAGGGCCATGCAGCTGCCACTGACTGACAGCTACTTACCGCCCTAGCGGTCTTGTTTCTGCTACCTAATAAAGAGCGCTGAGGGGCCTGTGTGAGCTGCTGGCGCCTGCTGATGCCCCTCCCCTGTGCCAACTTCTATGCTTTTATAGAAGAAGTCTGGCTAAAACATTTTTGTACTGTTATTGTATTGTCATCCAAAAGTTATACAAATCCCCAATATACACCTATTACGGGAAATGCTTAGGAAGCGCTTTTTTCTCTGCACTTACTACTGCATCAATGCTTCACTTCCTGAATAACATGATGATGTCACTTCCGTGATAACATGGTGATGTCACTTCCTGGATAACATGGTGATGTCACTTCCTGGATAACATGGTTATGTCACGACCCGACTCCCAGAGCTGTGTGGGCTGTGGCTGCCGGAGAGGATTATGGCAGGGGGACACTGAGGGATACAGGGCACTGGAGGAACACTGAGCATCCCCCTGCCATCATCCTCTCCGGCAGCCACAGCCCCCACAGCTCTGGGAGTCGGGTCGTGACATCACCATGTTATCCAGGAAGTGACATAACCATGTTATCCAGGAAGTGACATCACCATATTATCCAGGAAGTGACATCACCATGTTACCCAGGAAGGGACATCACCATGTTATCCAGGAAGTGAAGCATTGATGCAGTAGTAAGTGCAGAGAAAAAAGCGCTTCCTAAGCATTTCCCGTAATAGGTGTATATTGGGGATTTGTATAACTTTTGGGTGACAATACAATAACAATACAAAAATGTTTTAGCCAGACTTCTTCTATAAAAGCATAGAAGTTGGCACAGGGGAGGGGCATCAGCAGGCGCCAGCAGCTCACACAGGCCCCTCAGCACTCTTTATTAGGTGGCAGAAACAAGACCGCTAGGGCGGTAAGTAGCTGTCAGTCAGTGGCAGCTGCATGGCCCTATAATGCACTTGGCAAGACTTGCAGAATAGTAAGGGTGCTTTCACACACTGCGGATTTGATGCAGATTTTCTACAACAGATTTGAAACTTCAGGTTGACTTTGGTTTGGCAACAGACAATCTGCTGTAGAAAATCTGCCTAAAATCTGCTGCATGTGAAAGCAGCTTTAGTCTAGTGGGGCTCCTTGATGGCTCGATGTCCAATCTTCAATGAGGTATTAGTAGATATCTTTTACCGTTGAAAACTAGAAGAAAAAAATAGGCAAGAAATATCGTAAGCTCGCAAGCCACATCAAGGGTCCTCATTCTCTTGCGAGTCCCTAAACTTAAAAGGAACATAGACTTATTAAACTAGAATAGAAGAACAGTCCTGAAAAAAGTCTCTTAATGGTTATCTTCCACCAGCCATGAAGCTGGTCCCTCCTGGGATTGGAAGTAGTCTACCAAGAGTGTCCAACAACAAGAACAAGATGGAGAACTATTGGATTTCGTAATTTTATTGGACTTCAAATTATCAGGTGTATAGCCCCAAATAGACACTTTACCATCACATTACTCCAAATCCCTACAGTAAAAATGTCTGAAAATCACAGAAACTGTACAAGAGTAAGCGCTCTTCTAGGATATGGTAAAGTGATTGGATAACAATTTGATTTCGTGATTTTATTGGACTTCAAAGTGTGCGACATATAGCCCTAAATAGACATTTTACCATCACATTACTCCAAATCCCTACAGTAAAAATGTCTGAAAATCACAGTACCTGTATGAGAGTAAGCGCTCTTCTAGGATATGGTAGCGAGATTGGATAATAATTTGATTTCGTGATTTTATTAGACTTCAAATAGTGGGGCATATAGCCCCAAATAGACACTTTACCATCACATTACTCTGAATCCGTACAGTAAAAATGTCTGAAAATCACAGAACCTGTACGAGAGTAAGCGCTCTTCTAGCATATGGTAGCGAAATTGGATAACAATTTGATTTTGTGATTTTATTGGACTTCAAAATGTGCGACATATAGCCCCAAATAGACACTTTACCATCACATTACTCCGAATCCGTACAGTAAAAATGTCTGAAAATCACAGAACCTGTATGAGAGTAAGCGCTCTTCTAGGATATGGTAACGAGTTTGGAAAACAATTTGATTTTGTGATTTTATTGGGACTTCAAATAGTTGGACATATAGCCCCAAATAGACACTTTACCATCTTATTACTCCGAATCCCTACAGTAAAAATGTCTGAAAATCACAGAAACTGTACGAGAGTAAGCGCTCTTCTAGGATATGGTAACGAGTTTGGAAAACAATTTGATTTTGTGATTTTATTGGACTTCAAATAGTGGGACATATAGCCCCAAATAGACACTTTACCATCTTATTACTCCGAATCCGTACAGTAAAAATGTCTGAAAATCACAGAACCTGTACGAGAGTAAGCGCTCTTCTAGAATATGGTAGCGAGATTGGATAACAATTTGATTTCGTGATTTTTTTTTACTTTAAAATGTGCGACATATAACCCCAAATAGACACTTTACCATCACATTACTCCGAATCCGTACAGTAAAAATGTCTGAAAATCACAGAACCTGTACGAGAGTAAGCGCTCTTCTAGAATATGGTAGCGAGATTGGATAACAATTTGATTTCGTGATTTTTTTTTACTTTAAAATGTGCGACATATAACCCCAAATAGACACTTTACCATCACATTACTCCGAATCCGTACAGTAAAAATGTCTGAAAATCACAGAACCTGTAACAGAGTAAGCGCTCTTCTAGGATATGGTAGTGAGATTGGATAACAATTTGATTTTGTGATTTTATTGGACTTCAAAATGTGCGACATATAGCCCCAAATAGACACTTTACCATCACATTACTCCGAATCCGTACAGTAAAAATGTCTGAAAATCACAGAACCTGTACGAGAGTAAGCGCTCTTCTAGCATATGGTAGCGAAATTGGATAACAATTTGATTTTGTGATTTTATTGGACTTCAAAATGTGCGACATATAGCCCCAAATAGACACTTTACCATCACATTACTCCGAATCCGTACAGTAAAAATGTCTGAAAATCACAGAACCTGTATGAGAGTAAGCGCTCTTCTAGGATATGGTAACGAGTTTGGAAAACAATTTGATTTTGTGATTTTATTGGGACTTCAAATAGTTGGACATATAGCCCCAAATAGACACTTTACCATCTTATTACTCCGAATCCCTACAGTAAAAATGTCTGAAAATCACAGAAACTGTACGAGAGTAAGCGCTCTTCTAGGATATGGTAACGAGTTTGGAAAACAATTTGATTTTGTGATTTTATTGGACTTCAAATAGTGGGACATATAGCCCCAAATAGACACTTTACCATCTTATTACTCCGAATCCGTACAGTAAAAATGTCTGAAAATCACAGAACCTGTACGAGAGTAAGCGCTCTTCTAGAATATGGTAGCGAGATTGGATAACAATTTGATTTCGTGATTTTTTTTTACTTTAAAATGTGCAACATATAACCCCAAATAGACACTTTACCATCACATTACTCCGAATCCGTACAGTAAAAATGTCTGAAAATCACAGAACCTGTACGAGAGTAAGCGCTCTTCTAGAATATGGTAGCGAGATTGGATAACAATTTGATTTCGTGATTTTTTTTTACTTTAAAATGTGCGACATATAACCCCAAATAGACACTTTACCATCACATTACTCCGAATCCGTACAGTAAAAATGTCTGAAAATCACAGAACCTGTAACAGAGTAAGCGCTCTTCTAGGATATGGTAGTGAGATTGGATAACAATTTGATTTCGTGATTTTATTGGACTTCAAATAGTGGGACATATAGCCCCAAATAGAAACTTTACCATCACATTACTCTGAATTCGTACAGTAAAAATGTCTGAAAATCACAGAATCTGTACGAGAGTAAGCGCTCTTCTAGCATATGGTAGCGAAATTGGATAACAATTTGATTTCGTGATTTTATTGGACTTCAAATAGTGGGACATATAGCCCCAAATAGACACTTTAACCATCTTATTACTCCAATCCGTACAGTAAAAATGTCTGAAAATCACAGAAACTGTACGAGAGTAAGCGCTCTTCTAGGATATGGGAGCGAAATTGGATAACAATTTGATTTCGTGATTTTATTGGACTTCAAATAGTGGGGCATATAGCCCCAAATAGACACTTTACCATCACATTACTCCGAATCCGTACAGTAAAAATGTCTGAAAATCACAGAACCTGTACGAGAGTAAGCGCTCTTCTAGAATATGGTAGTGTGATTGGATAACAATTTGATTTCGTGATTTTTTTTTACTTTAAAATGTGCGACATATAACCCCAAATAGACACTTTACCATCACATTACTCCGAATCCGTACAGTAAAAATGTCTGAAAATCACAGAACCTGTACGAAAGTAAGCGCTCTTCTAGGATATGGTAGTGAGATTGGATAACAATTTGATTTCGTGATTTTATTGGACTTCAAATAGTGGGACATATAGCCCCAAATAGACATTTTACCATCACATTAATCCAAATCCGTACAGTAATAATGGTTCCTCTATGTCTAAGACAAATAAGAGAAATAAATTAAAATGAGCCTGGTTTTCAGGTGTTAAAAATTACATATAGTTAGAAAAAAATAAAATATTCCTGGAGCTGAAGGGGTTAACAGTATATGAATTAAACTGTGGTGGATGTGTAGGGGTTAAAAGTGGATGAATTGAAGTGTTGTGGATCTAAAGGGGTTAGCAGTGGATGAATTAGATTGTAGTGGATGTGAAGAGGTTAACAGTGGGGTAATTGAACAGTTGTGGATCTGAGGGGTTAACAGTGGGTGAATGGACCTGAAGGGGTTAACAGTTGACATTCTTTAGTTAGTCTCACATGTAGGTGTCACCCTATGATCTTCCTGGCACATTCTGGAGCCTGGAACTAACTAGTCCTGGCTATTACTGTAAAACATGGTATATAGGAGCACTGCAATTCCTAGTGCTGATAGTGTGACTCCATCTCAGTGAAGTGCTGATAGCGTGACTGCAGTAATTCTGGAAGCCCTAAAAACACCAGCATCCGCTGCGCTTCCATAGGCCCCTATATCCACAACCACAAACCGATAGTCACTGTCAGCTAATGCCAACAGGACCACCGAGAAAAAATGTTTGTAATTGAAATACAGGGACCCTGAATTAGATGGCTTCTTCACACGAATGTGCTTTCCATCCAGGGCACCGTTGCAGTTTGGAAACTGCGCTGTTGCTTCAAAGCCCCCAGCGATGCGGATCCAATCTTCAGGCTGGGGGCAGGGCCGCCGATAGGGCAGTACAAGTGGTACTGCCGTATGGGGCCCGGACCCTAAGAGATATGGGGGGGGGGGGGGGGGGCGCTTGCCGGCCGCCACTCCCCGTCCTCTACGCTAGGGGGGCCCGCATGGCCCCCCTTGCCACTTGTCTCTGAGCATCCCGAGAAGCTGCGGCCGCGCAGCTTCTCGGGATGCACTGATCGCTTTTATGTTCCGCCCGCACAGTGAGCGGGCGGAACATTAAAGCGATCAGAATACAGGAGCAGGACCTGTCAGCGTCCTCCTCCTGTATTCCCTCCCATAGGCTGCCGGCACTTCATACCAGCAGCCTATGGGAGGCCGGGCCGTGACCTCTCCGGCAGGCGTGATGATGTGACGTCATCACGGCTGCCGGAAGTCCCGTCCCTGCGGCTCGCAAGATGGAGCCCGAAGAGGAGGAAGAGCTGCTGCCTGCACAGCGTGGATTAGCTGAGTAAGATGTTTGTTTTTTTAGGGGCACCTCTGGGGGCATTATTAGTATATGGGGGCACCTCTGGGGGCATTATTAGTATAAGGGGGCACCTCTGGGGGCATTATTAGTATATGGGAGCACCTCTGGGGGCATTATTAGTATATGGGGGCACCTCTGGGGGCATTATTAGTATATGGGGGCACTATTAGTATATGAAGGGCACCTCTGGGGGCATTATTAGTGTATGGGGTCACCTCTGGGGGCATTATTAGTGTATGGGGGCACCTCTGGGGGCATTATTAGCTCATGGGGGGCACCTCTGGGGGCATTATTAGTATATGGGGGCACCTCTGGGGGCATTATTAGCTCATGGGGGCACCTCTGGGGGCATTATTAGTATGTGGGGGCACCTCTGGGGGCATTATTAGTTCATGGGGGCACCTCTGGGGGCATTATTAACTCATGGGGGCATCTCTGGGGGCATTATTAGTGTATAGGGGTACCTCTGGGGGCATTATTAGTTCATGGGGGCCACCTCTGGGGGCATTATTAGTTCATGGGGGCACCTCTGGGGGCATTATTAGCTCATTGGGGTACCTCTGGGGGCATTATTAGTTCATAGGGGCCACCTCTAGGGGCATTATTAGCTCATGGGGGCACAGCAGGGAATCCTACTTACAGGGGGCACAGCAGGGGATCCTACATACAGGGGGCATCCCACATTCCTACTCGCTTTACTACACATAACACCAAACAGTGCAGTTACTATGGGAGCCTACAGGGGGGAGAAAGGAAAGGAAGCTGCTAGAAATGTGCGGAGCCTAAATTGTTTGTCTCGCAGGTTCTGAAAAGATGAAACATATCTAGAAGGAATCATGGAGGACTGGGCTGGATGGAGAGAAAAAAGGGAAAGTGACGCCTCAGATCAAAGAAGACGTCACCTTTGAGTCACTGTATGACACTTTTCTTATTTTGTAGAACATCATTTAGTAGGGGTGCCCCGAGGTGACAGCTACTACATTATCTGTACTCAGAGATATCACTGTGTTATCTGTGGTGTTACATAGGACTGCAGGTGACTACTACATTATCTGTACTCAGAGATATCACTGTGTTATCTGTTGTGTTACATAGGACTGCAGATGACTACTACATTATCTGTACTCAGAGATATCGCTGTTATCTGTGGGGTTACATAGGACTGCAGGTGACAGCTACTACATTATCTGTACTCAGAGGGATATCACTGTGTTATCTGTGCTGTTACATAGGACTGCAGGTGACATCTACTACATGATCTATACTCAGAGATATCACTGTGTTATCTGTGCTGTTACATAGGACTGCAGGTGAAATCTACTACATTATCTGTACTCAGAGATAACACTGTATTATGTGGTGTTACATAGGACTGCAGGTGATATCAGGTGATTTCTCCAGATTGCAGAAGTTCAAACTTCATCGTGCCCTGCTGACAGTTTATTATGGGAGTTGTAGTTTTGCAGCATGTGGCTCTTCAGGTTGCAGCACTACAACCCCCATCATTTCCAACTGGCAGTTTATGATGAGAGTTGTAGTTTTTCAGCTGGAGAGTCAAAGATTGGACCAGCTTCCCTGGTCAGAGTAAGTGTGTGTCTGTGTGTTTATATATACATGTGTGCTGGTGTCTGTGTGTTTATATATACATGTGTACTGGTGTCTGTATACATGTGTGCTGGTGTCTGTATGTGTGTATACATGTGTGCTGGTGTCTGTATGTGTGTATACATGTGTGCTGGTGTCTGTATATGTGTATACATGTGTGCTGGTGTCTGTATTCATGTGTGCTAGTGTCTGTATTCATGTGTGCTGGTGTCTGTATACATGTGTGCTGGTGTCTGTATCCATGTGTGCTGGTGTCTGTATACATGTGTGCTGGTGTCTGTATGTCTGTATACATGTGTGCTGGTGTCTGTATACATGTGTGCTGGTGTCTGTGTGTGAGATCAATTCTAGAGAACTGGCTCATATACCACATTTTCCCCAGTGGCTTAAAATGTAACCTCTGTTATACAGTTATAAAATTGTAGAACCTAAATGTGAACAAGGTGCAATTCAAATAGACACTTACTTGTATAGCTGTCTCTTGTGCTCTGTATGCAGTGCATCATATTCACCCTTGCAACGTACAATTTATAGCGTGTCTACAAGCCCAGCGGGGCTCATTATGATGGAGACTACAACTTATACAAGAGTGGGGTAGGGGTTCCCCTGTATTCAGAATGCTGTTGAGTGCTAGGCAATGGCCCGTCTGGGATTATTGAATTTCGAGGGTCTATGCAGAGCAGGATAAAGACACCTCTGCTGCACAAACAGGATCTCCTAGAAAGTGTTCTCACCGCCATGTATTCGCTACCACTGTCTTGGGTGAGCTAAACTAGTCTGCCTGGGGGAAGGGGTGTGATTTGTATATGCTCACTAACATGGAACAGCCTCATTATATTAGCCTTATCAACATATTCTATGTTAGTGAGCATACCGGGGGGGGGGGGGATATTGGTGAACATATACAAATCAAACAGCCCCCCAGACCCTCGAAATTCAATAACCCCAAATGGGCATTGCCTAGTGCTCAACAGCATTCTGAATATAGGGGAACCCCTACCCCACTCATGGGGGCCACCTCTAGGGGCATTATTAGCTCATGGGGGCACAGCAGGGAATCCTACTTACAGGGGGCACAGCAGGGGATCCTACATACAGGGGGCATCCCACATTCCTACTCGCTTTACTACACATAACACCAAACAGTGCAGTTACTATGGGAGCCTACAGGGGGGAGAAAGGAAAGGAAGCTGCTAGAAATGTGCGGAGCCTAAATTGTTTGTCTCGCAGGTTCTGAAAAGATGAAACATATCTGGAAGGAATCATCAAGGAGGACTGGGCCGGATGGAGAGGAAAAGGGAAAGTGACGCCTCAGATCAAAGAAGACGTCACCTGCGAGTCACTGTTTGACACTTTTCTTATTTTGTAGAACATCATTTAGTAGGGGTGCCCCGAGGTGACAGCTACTACATTATCTGTACTCAGAGATATCACTGTGTTATCTGTGGTGTTACATAGGACTGCAGGTGACATCTACATTATCTGTACTCAGAGATATCACTGTGTTATCTGTGCTGTTACATAGAACTGCAGGTGACTACTACATAATCTGTACTCAGAGGGATATCACTGTGTTATCTGTGCTGTTACATAGGACTGCAAGTGACATCTACTACATGATCTATACTCAGAGATATCTGTCATGTATTTACCTGGTTGCTCTGCAGTGCTGCAGAGGCAGAGGCAGGCTGACATTCCCATACACGCCCAGCCGGCTGATGCCGCAGATAAGCAGCCTATCAGAGGTAGGGGGCAGGAGCGAAGCTGTGCAGGAGCACAGAGCCAATCGCGAGCTGCCAGGCGCTTCATGCAAATCAGGGGCGGTGTATTTAAACAAGCAGCTGAGGCTCAATAGCTGCCAGTGATAGTTTTGCCTTGCTTACTACACCAGCATTACTCTGTGTTCTGACTCCCTGTATTCCTGACCTCTGCATTTGTTACCTGACTTTGGCTTGTTATCTGATTTTGTACCTCGCTCCTGACAGTGTTTCTGACCTTGGCCTGTTTATACGGTATTCCCTTTGTATTGTGATTTTGTACTGTTTTGCGATCTTGGATTTGACCTCTGGCTTGTTCTCTGACCGTGCTTTTTGGTTCTGATTTGTGGTTTATACGTACCTGGCTGGTTTGACTCGGACTGCTGACTTTTCTCCTTGTCTGGCCCTGCACTTAGTAGCGTAGGGACTGCCGTCCAGTTGGGGTCTGCTACCTAGGGCAGTACGTCCAAGTAGGTAGAGACAGTGGGCTGGGTTCAGTTAGGGCTCACTGTTCCCCTACGGACGTGACATTATCACTGGCCAACATTTACTGAGTTGCTCACTACCTTCCCAATGGATGCAATGACTGCAGTAGCTGAGCAAATGCAACGTCTCACTTATACAGTGCAGGATCTTGCACAAAGAGTGCAGCAGCAAGAGGTTTCCCAGACACATTATGTTGCTGTAACTCACGCTATCCCCGAAGAACCCCCAGTTCAGCTGCCTGGTAGGTTTAGTGGGGATAGAAAAAGTTTTTTGACCTTTCAGGAGGGCTGTAGATTGTATTTCCGTCTCCATCCCCAGTCATCTGGTGATGAGGTCCAGAGAGTCGGTATTGTTGTTTCACTCCTGCACGGGCCACCTCAAGAGTGGGCCTTTTCGTTGTCTCCAGGTGCTCCTGAGTTGGTCTCGGTTGATGCCTTTTTTTCAGCTTTGGGCCTTTTGTATGATGACCCTGACAGGGCAGCTGTAGCGGAGACACACTTGACTACTCTGAGACAGGGTAAAAGGCCGGTTGAGGAGTATTGTTCTGAGATTCGCCGGTGGTGTGTTCCGTCTGGGTGGAATGACCCGGCACTTAGATGCCAGTTTAGGTTGGGTTTAGCTGATCACCTGAAAGACTTGCTGGTTGCTTACCCTACCCCTGACACCCTTGATGAAGCTATGACTTTGGCTGTTAGATTGGACCGACGTTTTAGGGAGAGACATTGTGAGAGGTCTCAGACTCCACTCCCATGCACCACTGCTACTCCAGTTCCTGTTACTCCTGGTTTTACAGCTGAGCAGGTCGTGCAACTGGGGGCTTCTGCTACAGATCCTTCACGTGAACGCAGAACCTCCCGTCGTATCCAAGGTCGCTGTTACTACTGCGGAGGGGCTGACCATCTCATTGCTGAATGCACAAAGAAAAAGGTCAAGCCAGAGGGACTCCAGGGTCTAGGTGACTTGCAGGAAGGTCACCTAGGCCGTCAGGTATTTTCTGTTGTGTCAAAAAAGTTTTTGCTCCCTGTAAAGATTTCTTATTTATCTAAGTCTGTATCAGGGACAGCATTTGTTGATTCAGGGTCAGCATGCAATTTTGTGGATGCATCCTTTGCCAGGCGTGTGGGTCTTCCTTGTTTGTTTCTCCCTGATCCATTACGTGTAGTTGCTGTAGACTCCACGCCATTGGTTAAAGGAGCAATCCAGTACTGCACCCCTGAGATTGAGATGTTGGTGGGCTGTGTGCATTCAGAAAGATGTACCCTGTTGGTTATGAAGGGCTTATCTTCTGATGTGTTGTTGGGGTTACCATGGCTACAATGTCATAATCCTATGCTTGATTGGGACTCAGGGGAATTAACAAAATGGAGTCAGAAATGTTTTGGTAAATGTATTCCAGTAACTCTAGGTTGTCAGGAGGTGGAACAAATCCCTGCCTTCATTCGTGACTTCTCTGATGTTTTTTCTAAATCTCAGTCAGAGGTCTTGCCCCCCCATAGGTCATATGACTGTGCCATTGACCTGTTGCCTGGGGTCAGATACCCTAAGGGGAGGATTTATAATTTGTCTGGTCCTGAGAGGACAGCTATGAAAGAGTATATAGCAGAAAGTCTTCAGAAAGGACATATCCAACCCTCTGTTTCTCCTATGGGAGCAGGCTTTTTCTTTGTAGGGAAAAAAGATGGTGGTCTCCGACCCTGTATTGACTACAGAGAGTTAAACAAAATTACTATAAAAAACCAATATCCATTGCCTTTGATACCAGATCTGTTTAATCAAATTCAGGGAGCAAAATGGTTTTCTAAACTGGATCTCAGGGGGGCATATAATCTCATTCGGATTCGTAAAGGTGATGAGTGGAAAACTGCATTTAACACCCCGGAAGGACATTTCGAATATCTAGTTATGCCTTTCGGGTTGTGTAATGCTCCTGCGGTTTTCCAGAACATGGTAAATGATATTTTCCGTAACTATATAGGTAGATTCATGGTAGTTTATCTTGACGATATCTTGATTTATTCTGAAAATTGGTCCGTTCATGTCCAGCATGTCCGTCAAATTTTACAAGTGTTACGGGAAAATCATCTGTTTGTAAAATTGGAGAAGTGTGTTTTTGGGGGGCAAGAGGTGTCATTCTTGGGGTACATTTTGACGCCACAGTCATTTCATATGGATCCAGCTAAAGTCCAGGCCATTGTTGATTGGGTCCGCCCCACCTCCTTGAAAGCCTTGCAACGCTTTCTAGGATTTGCGAACTACTATCGCAAATTTATCAGGAACTTCTCAGTCATTGTTCGGCCATTAACTGACATGACTAAGAAAGGAGCGGACCTCAACAATTGGCAGCCGGAGGCACTTGAGGCCTTTGAAAAACTAAAGAAGTGTTTTGTTAGCGCACCTGTGCTGGTGCAACCCGACCATTCTAAGCCTTTTGTAGTGGAGGTTGATGCTTCCGAATACGGGGCAGGAGCTGTACTATCACAAGGTTCTGCCACTTTGACCAATCTTCGCCCTTGTGCCTATTTTTCTAGAAAATTCTCCTCTGCTGAAAGGAACTATGACGTGGGGAACCGTGAACTATTGGCAATCAAGTGGGCTTTCGAGGAATGGCGCCACTTTCTCGAGGGTGCACGGGATTGTGTCACGGTCCTTACGGATCATAAAAACCTTACCTTCCTTGAAAATGCTAAAAGGTTAAACCCACGGCAGGCACGTTGGGCATTGTTCTTTACACGGTTTAACTTCATTGTCACATATAGACCAGGATCAAAAAATGTTAAAGCTGATGCCTTGTCCAGGAGTTTTTGTGCCAGTCACCCCCAACAGGATAATCCAGAGCCCATCTTACCCAAGGAGACGGTTGTCTCAGTAATTACTCCTGATCTTGCTACCCAAATTAAAGCACATCAAGATCTGGCCCCAGTAAAGACCCCTGTATCCAAGCTGTTTGTGCCTCCCCAGTTACGGTTACTTTTATTGAAAGAACTGCATGATTCAGTATTGTCTGGGCATCCTGGAGTCACTGGCACAAAGAGATTGGTGGCTCGAAACTATTGGTGGCCAGCCCTGTCCAGAGATGTGGGTTCCTATGTTGCAGCCTGTGCGACTTGTGCACGTGCCAAAGCTCCCAGAACTCGTCCTGTAGGAGAACTTTGTCCGTTACCAATACCTAAACATCCTTGGACCCACATTTCAATGGACTTCATGACTGATCTTCCTGTCTCGCATGGCAACACAGTCCTTTGGGTGGTGGTGGATCGTTTTAGTAAAATGTGCCATTTAATACCTCTGAAAAAGCTGCCTTCGTCAAAGTTGCTAGCTGAGTTGTTTATCAAACATATTGTCAGACTGCATGGTATCCCAGAGAATATAGTGTCCGATAGAGGGGTACAGTTTGTGTCACGTTTCTGGAGGGCTCTCTGTAAGGCCTTGGACATCACTCTGTCATTTTCTTCTGCCTTCCATCCAGAGACTAATGGACAGACTGAGAGAATGAACCAGGCCGTAATTCAAAGGTTACGATGTTATGTTTCTGATCAACAAACCAACTGGGTGAACTATCTGTCCCTCATAGAATTTGCACTCAACAACCATGATAGTAGCTCTTCAGGTACTTCGCCTTTTTTTGCAATTATGGTTTTCACCCGCGTCATGCGTCGTTTTCTGGTATGCAGTCTGGGCTGCCTGATGTGGATGCTGTCATAAAAGACCTGTGCACAGTCTGGGCCCAAGTTCAGAAGAACTTGGTTAAAGCCCAGAGCATTCAAAAAGGTAAAAGTGACAAGAAACGTCTTTGTGTTGGTGGATTTGCTATTGGTGATAGGGTGTGGCTATCCACCAGAAACCTTCGTCTAAAAGTTCCCTCTGGGAAGTTGGCACCACGGTTCATTGGTCCTTATGCTGTGTCTGAAATAATAAATCCTGTGGCTTACCGGTTAAAACTTCCCAGATGTCTCCGGGTCCACAATGTATTTCATAGGTCCTTGCTGAAAAAGTACATACCAGCCCTCACATCTTCTGTAAAACCCCCTCCTCCTGTAGTTGTCAAGGGTGAAGTGGAATACGAAGTGGCCCGGATTGTTGATAGTCGCAGAGTCCAAAGATCTGTTCAGTATTTGGTCCATTGGAAAGGTTATGGTCCGGAGGAGAGATCATGGGTTCCTGCTCGTTTCATCCATGCTGACTTGTTAGTCAAGGAATTCCATGATTCCCATCCGGACAAGCCGAGACCAGGTAAGGGTCCAGTGGCCCCTCATAAAAGGGGGGGTAGTGTCATGTATTTACCTGGTTGCTCTGCAGTGCTGCAGAGGCAGAGGCAGGCTGACATTCCCATACACGCCCAGCCGGCTGATGCCGCAGATAAGCAGCCTATCAGAGGTAGGGGGCAGGAGCGAAGCTGTGCAAGAGCACAGAGCCAATCGCGAGCTGCCAGGCGCTTCATGCAAATCAGGGGCGGTGTATTTAAACAAGCAGCTGAGGCTCAATAGCTGCCAGTGATAGTTTTGCCTTGCTTACTACACCAGCATTACTCTGTGTTCTGACTCCCTGTATTCCTGACCTCTGCATTTGTTACCTGACTTTGGCTTGTTATCTGATTTTGTACCTCGCTCCTGACAGTGTTTCTGACCTTGGCCTGTTTATACGGTATTCCCTTTGTATTGTGATTTTGTACTGTTTTGCTATCTTGGATTTGACCTCTGGCTTGTTCTCTGACCGTGCTTTTTGGTTCTGATTTGTGGTTTATACGTACCTGGCTGGTTTGACTCGGACTGCTGACTTTTCTCCTTGTCTGGCCCTGCACTTAGTAGCGTAGGGACTGCCGTCCAGTTGGGGTCTGCTACCTAGGGCAGTACGTCCAAGTAGGTAGAGACAGTGGGCTGGGTTCAGTTAGGGCTCACTGTTCCCCTACGGACGTGACAATATCACTGTGTTATCTGTGCTGTTACATAGGACTGCAGGTGAAATCTACTACATTATCTGTACTCAGAGATACCACTGTGTTATGTGGTGTTACATAGGACTGCAGGTGATATCAGGTGATTTTTTTCCAGGTTGCAGAAGTTTAAACTTCATTGTGCCCTGCTGACAGTTTATTATGGGAGTTGTAGTTTTGCAGCATGTGGCTCTTCAGGTTGCAGAACTACAACCCCCATCGTTTCCAACTGGCAGTTTATGATGAGAGTTGTAGTTTTTCAGCTGGAGAGTCAAAGATTGGACCAGCTTCCCTGGTCAGAGTAAGTGTGTGTCTGTGTGTTTATATATACATGTGTGCTGGTGTCTGTGTGTTTATATATACATGTGTACTGGTGTCTGTATACATGTGTGCTGGTGTCTGTATGTGTGTATACATGTGTGCTGGTGTCTGTATGTGTGTATACATGTGTGCTGGTGTCTGTATATGTGTATACATGTGTGCTGGTGTCTGTATACATGTATGCTGGTGTCTGTATACATGTGTGCTGGTGTCTGTATTCATTTGTGCTGGTGTCTGTATTCATGTGTGCTGGTGTCTGTATACATGTGTGCTGGTGTCTGTATGTGTGTATTCATGTGTGCTGGTGTCTGTATACATGTGTGCTGGTGTCTGTATGTCCGTATACATGTGTGCTGGTGTCTGTATACATGTGTGCTGGTGTCTGTATGTCTGTATACATGTGTGCTGGTGTCTGTATACATGTGTGCTGGTGTCTGTATGTCTGTATACATGTGTGCTGGTGTCTGTGTGTGAGATCAATTCTAGAGAACTGGCTCATATACCCCATTTTCCCCAGTGGCTTAAAATGTAACCTCTGTTATACAGTTATAAAATTGTAGAACCTAAATGTGAACAAGATGCAATTCAAATAGACACTTACTTGTATAGCTCTAGTCTCTTGTGCTCTGTATGCAGTGCATCATATTCACCCTTGCAACGTACAATTTATAGCGTGTCTAGAAGCCCAGCGGGGCTCATTATGATGGAGACTACAACTTATACAAGAGTGGGGTAGGGGTTCCCCTGTATTCAGAATGCTGTTGAGTACTAGGCAATGCCCCGTCTGGGATTATTGAATTTCGAGGGTCTATGCAGAGCAGGAGAAAGACACCTCTGCTGCACAAACAGGATCTCCTAGAAAGTGTTCTCACCGCCATGCATTCGCTATCACTGTCTTGGGTGAGCTAAACTAGTCTGCCTGGGGGGGGGGGGTGATTTGTATATGCTCACTAACATGGAACAGCCTCATTATATTAGCCTTATCAACATATTCTATGTTAGTGAGCATACCGGGGGGGGGGGGGGGGGGATATTGGTGAACATATACAAATCAAACAGCCCCCCAGACCCTCGAAATTCAATAACCCCAAACGGGACATTGCCTAGTGCTCAACAGCATTCTGAATACAGGGGAACCTCTACCCCACTCTTGTATAAGTTTTAGTCTCCATCATAATGAGCCCCGCTGGGCTTCTAGACACGCTATAAATTGTACGTTGCAAGCGTGAATATAATGCACTGCATACAGAGCACAAGAGACAGCTATACAAGTAAGTGTCTGTATGGTGACATTTAAATTGCACCTTGTTCACATTTAGTTTCTACAATTTTATAACTGTATAACAGAGGTTACATTTTAAGCCACTGGGGAAAATGGGGTATATGAGCCAGTTCTCTAGAATTGATCTGAACCAAATTATACCTCCCAGCAAGGCGTGGGTCAAACACACAATTTTTTTTTTTATTAATGTGGGGGGCCCAGACACTTTGGTTGTATGGGGCCCCGAAATTCCTGATGGCGGCCCTGGCTGGGTGGGTGGCCTTACTTGAGCCCTCAGACGCTCCCAGATGGCTAAGCAGGTCAATCCAACAATAGAGGATATTGTGGAAATCCCTAACGCAAACTCATAATGCAGGCTTGCAAATGAGTTACCAGTGGCAAGAAATCTGCAATAAAAGACAGTAAAGATTATTAGTAATTTAACATTTTCAAGAAACTATAGAGGGATTTTAATACACAAAATTAAAATAACGCACCTGAGGGTCACAAGGAGCCCTTCTTCTGGTGAAATTGCCTCTTGCATTACTGTATCCCGGTATAGCAGTCCTGGACGCAGGTCAGCAAGGAGGCGATCAAAGGTCTCAATGGTCATCCGGCAATAGTTCTGGAACTTGTCAGGATACCTTCGCAGGTCGGTATACAGCTGATAAAACTGTCCCCTTTCCGGGCGCGCAGAGAAAATGGGGTGTACCCAGTATCTCCGACGCTTGCTCCTCGGCTCTTCTTCAAGCGTGTCCTGCTCTCCAAAGAGCCGGGAAACAAGCCAGGTCAGGAGTGCTTCATCAGCTACTTGATCGGTCATCTTCACGGTGATAAGTAAAGTCAAAAACCAAAGCTAGACAAGCAGAGGTAAATAACAGAACTGTCTCACAGTAAAGCAAACCAGAAATGGCAAAGTAAAATGGCTAACAAGCGATCATGTGACTTATTTTAGGGGTTTGGCAAACTTTTTTTTTTTTTTTTTAACCTACTCAACTTTAATCACTTGTATAAAGCAGTCAGCAGCAAAAACGGATTTACGGAAATACGGATGGAATACGGATGCATTACGGACGTCCAACTCGTGAATTTTAGCGGGTTGTTTCAAGACCAGAAAAAAATACTGAACGTGTGCATAAGGCCTTACTCTTGGTATTGCCCATCACAGTTGCTTCTGGAGAAAGCTTTTCCTCTTTAAAATTGATCAAAAATTATCTGCGCTCCACCATGTCTCAAGAAAGGCTGAATGGCTTAGCTATGATCTCCATTGAGCAGAAAGTCCGTAGATCATTAGATATGGAAGACATCATCTCAAATTTTGCTGAAGCCAAAGTCAGGGGGGTTCAGTTTTGATTATGGAAGGAGAGCTGTCACAGCATTTTAGCAGTACAGAAAACACTAACTACAAAATGTGGACCAGCGAACAACAACTTACAGTATTTTAGTGTTAGAGTGTCACTGTCGTTTTTTTTTTTTTGCAGTAATCAATAGTCCAGACGATTTTAAGAAACTTTTTAATTGGGTTTCTAAGGCAAATATGCCATTATCTGCATTCAAAAAGCCTTTTCCCTAGTCCCCCCTCCCTCTTCTTTCTCATTCACTGCTCATTATCAGGAAATCTTGACTCTTTTACATCAGTCGAGTCCTGTCTGCAGTGGCGGATTATAATGTAGGTGGTTTGGGCGGCCACCCGGGGCCCGAGGCGGTCCGGGGGGGCCCATGCCTTGCCGCCCATATTATAATGCCGCCTGGGAGGCCCCCTCGCCACTGCACTCTTGTGACCGCAAGCATTGTTTCGCTTCCGGTCACAAGAGTCTCCGGCTGCCTCCGTCTGATGCGCGGCTGCCGAGGGTGTCCCGTCCTCTCCCCGCAGCGCGCGCATCACACAGCTCCTAGTGCCGCCTGGGGCCCTGACTTCCGGTACTGGGAGCGCACGTACCGGAAGTCAGGGCCCAGGCGGCACTAGGAGCTGTGTGATGCGCGCGCTGCCGGGGAGAGGACGGGACACCCCCGGCAGCCGCGCATCAGACGGAGAGAGGATCGACGGGGGAACGCAGGGTAGGTGAGTTATATTTAGTTATTTTTGTGTTATTTACTCACTGGGGGGCATCTATAAAGGGGGGGGGAGGGGTGGGGGGAGAGGGGGACCAGCTATAAGGGGGGGGGAGAGGGGGACCAGCTATAAGGGGGGGGAGAGGGAAGAGGGGGACCAGCTATAAGGGGGGGGGAGAGGGAAGAGGGGGACCATCTATAAGGGGGGAAAGGAGGACCAGCTATAAGGGGGGGAAAGAGGGGGACCATCTATAAATGAGGGGGGAGAGGGGGACCATCTATAAGGGGGGAAAGGAGGACCAGCTAAAAGGGGGGAGAGGGAAGAGGGGGACCAGCTATGAGGGGGGGAAGAGGGGGACCATCTATAAGGGAGGGGGGAGAGGGGGACCATCTATAAGGGGGGAAAGGAGGACCAGCTATAAGGGGGGAGAGGGAAGAGGGGGACCAGCTATAAGGGGGGAAAGAGGGGGACCATCTATAAAGGGGGGGAAAGAGGGGGACCATCTATAAAGGGGAAAAGAGGGGGAACATCTATAAAGGGGAAAGAGGGGGACCATCTATAGAGGGGGAAAGAGGGGGACCATCTATAGAGGGGGAAAGAGGGGGACCATCTATAGAGGGGGAAAGAGGGGGACCATCTATAAAGGGGAAAGAGGGGGACCATCTATAAAGGGGAAAGAGGGGGACCATCTATAGAGGGGGAAAGAGGGGGACCATCTATAGAGGGGGAAAGAGGGGGACCATCTATAGAGGGGGAAAGAGGGGGACCATCTATAAAGAGGGAAAGAGGGGGACCATCTATAGAGGGGGAAAGAGGGGGACCATCTATAAGGGGGGAAAGAGGGGGACCATCTATAAGGGGGGAAAGAGGGGGACCATCTATAAAGAGGGAAAGAGGGGGACCATCTATAAAGGGGGAAAGAGGGGGACCATCTATAGAGAAGGAAAGAGGGGGACCATCTATAAGGGGGGAAAGAGGGGAACCATCTATAAGGGGGGAAAGAGGGGAACCATCTATAAAGAGGGAAAGAGGGGGACCATCTATAAAGGGGGAAAGAGGGGGACCATCTATAGAGGGGGAAAGAGGGGGACCATCTATAAGGGGGGAAGAGGGGGACCATCTATAAGGGGGGAAGAGGGGGACCATCTATAAGGGGGGAAGAGGGGGACCATCTATAAAGGGGGGAAGAGGGGGACCATCTATAAAGGGGGGAAGAGGGGGACCATCTATAAAGGGGGAAAGAGGGGGACCATCTATAAAGGGGGAAAGAGGGGGACCATCTATAAAGGGGGAAAGAGGGGGACCATCTATAAGGGGGGAAAGAGGGGGACCATCTATAGAGGGGGAAAGAGGGGGACCATCTATAAGGGGGGAGAGGGGGACCATCTATAAGAAGGGAAGAGGGGGACCATCTATAAGGGGGGAAAGAGGGGGACCAGCTATAAGGGGGGAAAGAGGGGGACCATCTATAGAGGGGGAAAGAGGGGGACCATCTATAGAGGGGGAAAGAGGGGGACCATCTATAAAGGGGGAAAGAGGGGGACCATCTATAAGGGGGGAAAGAGGGGGACCATCTATAGAGGGGGAAAGAGGGGGACCATCTATAAGGGGGGGAGAGGGGGACCATCTATAAGAAGGGAAGAGGGGGACCATCTATAAGGGGGGAAAGAGGGGGACCATCTATAAGGGGGGAAAGAGGGGGACCATCTATAGAGGGGGAAAGAGGGGGACCATCTATAGAGGGGGAAAGAGGGAGACCATCTATAAAGGGGGACTATCTCCTATAGGATTAGCACCCTCCTCTCCTGACATCCTCTGTGCTGCTGGGACCTCCCCTATAGATCAGCACCCTCCTCTCCTGACATCCTCTGTGCTGCTCGGACCTCTCCTATAAGATCAGCACCCTCCTCTCCTGACATCCTCTGTGCTGCTGTGACCTTGGGGGGGGGGGGGGGCAACATCAGGGGACCAGGTGAGGTGGCGATATGTTTATTGGGGGCAGTGGAGGTGGGGTGGGCAATGCTTACTGGGGGTAGCAGCAAGGGACCAAACATTATGTTTATTGGGGCCAGCAGGGAGGGGAGGCAGGCAGGCAGTGTTTATTGGGGACAGTGGGGGGCAGTAGCAGATTATAATGTGGGCGAATTGACTGGGGGGGGGGGGGCAGGTTGGGTGGACAGCCCGGGGCCCAGGGTACATTTAATCCGCCACTGCCTGTCTGTTCTATGGAGAGGGGAGGGGGGAGATTGGTCGGCAGCAGAGAACAAAGGATTACATAGATGTCTGAAAGATACTATGTAGATAGATACCTCCCCATGATGTTGCTATCAATCAGTGCTGAACTGAGTGAGATCTGGGAAGAGTCACCCCTACCTCAGGGCACCCCTAAGAAAATAACATTCTACGAAATACAAAAAAAAAACTAGTTCAGTGACTCACAGGTGACGTCTTCTTTTTTTTTCCTTTTTTTCTCCCTCCGGCCAAGGCCTCCATGATGATTTCTTGCAGCTACAATTTATCTCTTCTGATCCTGCCAGAAAAACATCTTAGGCTCCGCACCATGCTATGACCCCTTCCATCCTATGTCCCCATTGTAAATCCCCCCTCCCCCCATGCCTGAACACAAACAAAAAAAGTTATACTCACCTAATCCGGACATGGAGAGGGTCTTCCTTTCTTTTCCAGCCTCTAAGCCACGGGGAGATCACATCCAGGCCCAGAGCTTTAGAGTGAGGGCCGAGGGGGAGAGAGGGGGTAAGAGAGAAGAGGTGAAGGGGGGAGAGGAGGAGAGATGGAGGCAGAGAGGGGGTGAAGGGGGAGACGTATAGCAGAGGTAAAAAGGGGACATGGAGGAAAGGGGAGAGAGGAGGTGAAAGGGGAGAGGGAAGGTGAAGGGGGGAGATGGAGGAGGGAGGGAGAGAGGAGGTGAAGAAAACGGAAAACGGAGGTGAAGGGGGGAGAGAGGAGGTGAAGGGAGAGATGGAGGAAGGTGGAGAGAGGAGGTGAAGTAGAGGGAAAGAGAAGGTGAACAGGGAGAGGGAAAGAAAAGGTGAAGAGGGAAGATGGAGGAGGGAGGGAGAGAGGAGGTGAAGGGGGAGATGGAGGAGGGAGGGAGAGAGGAGGTGAAGGGGGGAGATGGAGGAGGGAAGGAGGGAGAGAGGAGGTAATGGGGGAGATGGAAGAGGGAAGGAGGGAGAGAGGAGGTGAAGATGGAGGAGGGAGGGATAGAGAGGGTGAAGGGGGAGATGGAGGAGGGAGAGAGAGAGGGGGTGAAGATGGAGGAGGGAGGGAGGGAGAGAGGAGGTGATAGGGGAGATGGAGGAGGGAGAGAGAGAGGATGTGAAGATGGAGGAGAGAGGAGGTGATGGGGGAGATGGAGGAGGGAGGGAGAGAGGAGGTGAAGGGGGGAGATGGAGGAGGAAGGGAGAGAGGAGGTGAAGGGGGGAGATGGAGGAGGGAGGGAAAGAGAAGGTGAAGGGGGGAGATGGAGGAGGGAGAGAGGAGGTGAAGATGGAGGAGGGAGGGAGAGAGAAAGTGAAGGAGGGAGATGAGGGAGGGAGGGAGGAGGTGATGGGGGGAGATGGAGGAGGGAGGGAGGAGGAGGTGAATGGGGGAGATGGAGGAGGAGGGAGAGAGGAGGTGAAGGGGGAAGATTGAGGAGGGAGCGAGAGAGGAGGTGAAGGGAGGAGATGGAGGAGGGAGGAAGAGAGGAGGTGATGGGGGGAGATGGAGGAGGGAGGGAGAGAGGAGGTTAAAATGGAGGAGGGAGGGAGAGAGGAGGTGACAGGGGGAAATTGAGGAGGGAGGGAGAAAGGGGGTGATGGGGGGAGATGGAGGAGGGAGGGAGTGAAGATGGAGGAGGGAGGGAGAGAGGAGGTGAAGGAGGGAGATGGATGAGGTAGGGAAAGAGGAGGTGATGGGGGGAGATGGAGGAGGGAGGGAGAGAGGAGGTGATGGGGGGAGATGGAGGAGGGAGGGAGAGAGGAGGTGAAGGGGGGAGATGGAGGAGGGAGAGAGGAGGTGATGGAGGAGGGAGGGAGAGAGGAGGTGAAGGGGGGAGATGGAGGAGGGAGAGAGGGGGTGATGGAGGAGGGAGGGAGGGAGAGGGAAAGAGGAGGTGAAGATGAGGGAGGGGGAGAGGAGGTGATGGGGGGAGATGGAGGAGGGAGGGAGAGAGGAGGTGAAGGGGGGAGATGGAGGAGGGAGAGAGGAGGTGATGGAGGAGGGAGGGAGAGAGAGGGAAAGAGGAGGTGAAGATGAGGGAGGGGGAGAGGAGGTGATGAGGGGAGATGGAGGAGGGAGGGAGGGGGAGAGGAAGTGATGGGGGGGAGATGGAGTAGGGAGGTGTAACCGGTTGCTTTTGATAATAGTCGGAGAAGGCTATAACCACACAGATTTATAGAAAAATAAGGTATTTAATACAAAGAACAATACTTAGCTGTAGTTACAGATGGTACAGATGCATAGTTGTTTTATCCACAATGAAATGGGGAGCCCCTTTTTATATTATGGTCTAATATATGCCCATTTCCCTCGATGACCTCCAGGGTGCTGGGCACCTTCCATCCATGGTCCCAGCTGAGGCTGACTAGAAGCTACATACCCCCGACCTTTATAGTAAGTTTGGGTGGGGGGGATGTGCTTCTATGTCTATGTAGACCACTGATGACCATGAATGGAAGTTATCTGATGTTTCCCTGGCCTTGTACATATTTACCAAGCACAATGGGGACCCAGTTTTACCACTACAGCTACAAGGTTCTTTCAGCCATACAACAATAGCAACAAACAACTGTATCCTCCAATGTTTACACTATTGTGAAGTTATATGGCTGGACAGTTGACATAGGTGTGACAGTATACATACACACACACACACACAACTACAATGACTTCTACACACATAGCCATACGAATATATATATATATATATATATATATATATATATATATATATATACACACAAGACATTAAAATAATACATTCCTTCTCATTACATCAATAAGACACTTTTATTTTCTGAAATGAACCCATTCGGTTACACTCCACCCCTTGTCTTATTGATGTGATGTAAGGAAGTTACAAAACATTATTAGTGACGCCATTTACACATTCTTCTGATATCATCCTCATTTAACCATGTGATTGCTCACTTCCTATTTTCTCTTACATTGGTCGGTTGCTACAAACAGAAACTGGTGCGGTCACAGCTGGGCTTAAAACCAAAAAAGAAAAATCAAATGTCCAGTAATACAAAATACAATGTCCATTCTGGTGGGAATTTTCTTTCTTCTGATCTTCTTAGACCCCAATCTCAGGTGCAGGGAAGCAAGGGGATTATTGTGCCCTCGCCACAGGGGCCTATTGCTCAGGTAACGTCACTACTTCCATGGTTGGCCAAAGGACAGACCCTCAGTAGGCATCTGCCCCAGCCCTTTACACGTTCAGAAGTCTGTCTCATTCATTCCCTCCCCCTCTGTATCTCTGGTGAGGGGTTGGGGGGTTGCAGGTATGGCTGCAGACTGTAGAGCCCCTTTGGCAGTGCTGTTCCAGGTACATTGTCTTCCTGCACTTGTGCATCATCTTGGCACCTTTGAAGACACTAGATCTCGGGATGTCAGCTCTTCAGGCTCTCTGCACTTGCTGAGACAGACTTAACAAGGGTCAATATCCAAATAGGAATAAATCAATGAATCCACAGCAGATAGGAAACACGGTGGCTTTAGATTCAGTCACATGAGAACAGAAGGTCATTTGCGAAGTCTCTGTAAACTCTGTATAAAGTCCTGTGCATTTTCATGGTGGTCACTCATTCCTTCATCAAATGGAAAACTTAAAAATAAAAATCCAAATGTCTTTCTTAGGGAAAAAAAAACAACAAATCAAATCTCTGCCCAGGAAAGTGTTTCTGTTGATAGCAAGGACATGTAACAATGGCTATCTACCTAATCCCATTACCAACATGTTTATCGTCAAACAACATTCTTAAATTTCAAGCATACAAACTAAACATATAGTATATGACTTCAGTTTATTGGATGGTTAAACAAATCAAGAGTATACACACATCCTTTAATATGCATCCTATGTAAAGCAAACCCATCATCCTGTATTGGAGATATATACTGTATATACACACATACATATATAGCTATATCCAATGCAGGCATTTTCTCAGTAATGGTTACCCATACATATTTGCATTTTCCCAACACAATTCACCCACCCTTATTGTTTTGTTTGTAAACAATCTTGAACGTTCTGAACTCATTCAGTTTATTACTTCAATATTGATTAATTTTTATCCCAAAACAATTTCAATCAAACATTTTCCATTTAACATTCAGATACACCACTTATATAGCACCAAGTAGGCATCTGAAGATAATTCAGACTTCTCAACCTTATTTTCCTCTCAGGTTTCAAGTGACCATAACATCTTTAGGAAGAGCAAAGGACTGGTATATCCAAACATAAGGGGCTGTCACTCTCCCTTTCTTATCCCACCTTTCTCCTCCCACCTTTCTATGTCATTAGTCACCACCCCCTTAGTCCAGGGCTTTGTATTGTCATACTTCAGGTCAGTTGTCTGTAACCCTGGGACCATACCAAACCTAACTTTCTTGTAGTATCACAAGACAGACAACACATATAACAATACAGACATGTACAAACATAAAACACACACATGGGCCCATCCATTCATAACATACAATTCACACAAAAGAAATGATAAAAATAAAACAAAACATGGAGCTCCTTTCAAAAAAAAAAAAAAAAAAAAAATTAAAAAGCTTCATGAAATGCCTACAAAATTGTGGTTAACCATATCAAAAAATGTCTCTTTCATGTGCAAATCCTAAAATATAAATGGACAATTAATGGCATTTTCACACAGTTGAAGTTCTCGGTGTCCATCCTTCCTGCCAAACTGTGAAAAAACAAAACTTTTCATTAGGGCAAAACTTTCCTACAGCTGTGGAAATAAACAAAACTCATGGTTATTTTTCAAATCTTAAAAGGTGTAATCAATATCACCACGTGGATTTTTCTCTTTCTATACCCCAATTTACATTTACCAATTTAAATGGATCCATTATATTACAAGTTATACACATACTATATACTGTATAGCAATACTCCTTCAAGAACCTGCAAATAAAACACATATTAGTTATATCATAGATTACATAATCCCATGAAGTCATCAGATGCCATCAGATTATCGTCTATCTGACTGGTCCACAAACAGAAAATACAAACACTAAAACAATGGACAGAGTGCAACACTTTGCACAGAGATTACGTTTATAGCTCTCAGACACAAAATCTTCAAATGACAAACAGAGAGTCCTCAACTAATCTTTCCAGAGAAGTCACAAAAAGAAAACCTTCCTGCCGCAGCAGAGCTACATATTGTCATTTATCAATTACTATGAGATTAAACCTCCTGTGAGCTCCAGACCTTCTATTGTTTTCTTACTGACAAGCTGCTTCTCACTCTGCTCTCCCAGGTACAGAGAGAAACATTTCTGCAGTGTAAAAACACATACAACGTCATTATAAAAACATATACAAGCCTTCATTTATGGCTAGAAGTTACACTTTTTACTGTCACACTGTTACCTTCTACACATTAATCGTTCCAATACCGGTAAAACAATAACATCCATTCTTACCTGCCAATAACACACAACTTCTACTCATACTCTTTGCAAACACATTACTACAGGTTACTTCAAACCTATAAAACAACACACTGTGACCACTCATTGGCCAAAACCTGGTGAGGAGCCTGCTCCCACCCTACAATCTCCACATCCATGAAGCCCACTTGCTTCACTTCTTTTTTTTGTATGTCTCTCTCAATTCGCACCAGCAGACAGATCCATCCCACATCTGCTGCGGTCTTCTGCCATTCAAGAGACATAACAAGATGCACCACCAGCCGACTGGGGTCTGTCAGCTGAAATGGTGTCACCATCTTCGAGTGCTGGGTGCACAGGGTCGCGAACTACACACCCACCAGGGGACTGGACTCGCTTTGTCATCTACCCCACAACTACACATCTCAGCTAACACATACATTATATCCTATTAAACAGTTATAGCAATTCTATGACTATTATCCCACTTCTGACACCATTATGTAACCGGTTGCTTTTGATAATAGTCGGAGAAGGCTATAACCACACAGATTTATAGAAAAATAAGGTATTTAATACAAAGAACAATACTTAGCTGTAGTTACAGATGGTACAGATGCATAGTTGTTTTATCCACAATGAAATGGGGAGCCCCTTTTTATATTATGGTCTAATATATGCCCATTTCCCTCGATGACCTCCAGGGTGCTGGGCACCTTCCATCCATGGTCCCAGCTGAGGCTGACTAGAAGCTACATACCCCCGACCTTTATAGTAAGTTTGGGTGGGGGGATGTGCTTCTATGTCTATGTAGACCACTGATGACCATGAATGGAAGTTATCTGATGTTTCCCTGGCCTTGTACATATTTACCAAGCACAATGGGGACCCAGTTTTACCACTACAGCTACAAGGTTCTTTCAGCCATACAACAATAGCAACAAACAACTGTATCCTCCAATGTTTACACTATTGTGAAGTTATATGGCTGGACAGTTGACATAGGTGTGACAGTATACATACACACACACACACACAACTACAATGACTTCTACACACATAGCCATACGAATATATATATATATATATATATATATATATACACACAAGACATTAAAATAATACATTCCTTCTCATTACATCAATAAGACACTTTTATTTTCTGAAATGAACCCATTCGGTTACAGGAGGGAGAGGAGGTAAAGATGGAGGAGGGAGGGCGAGAGGAGGTGAAGGGGGGAGATGGAGAGAGGAGGTGATGGGGGGAGATAGAGGAGGGAGGGAGAGAGGAGGTGATGGGGGAGATGGAGGAGGGAGGGAGAGAGGAGGTGAAGGGGGGAGATGCAGGAGGGAGAGAGGAGGTGATGGAGGAGGGAGGGAGAGAGGAGGTGAAGGGGGGAGATGGGGGAGGGAGAGAGGGGGTGATGGAGGAGGGAGGGAGGGAGGGAGGGAGAGGGAAAGAGGAGGTGAAGATGAGGGAGGGGGAGAGGAGGTGATGGGGGAGATGGAGGAGGGAGGGAGAGAGGAGGTGATGGAGGAGGGAGAGAGGAGGTGAAGGGGGGAGATGGAGGAGGGAGAGAGGAGGTGAAGGAGGGAGAGAGAGGGAAAGAGGAGGTGAAGATGAGGGAGGGGGAGAGGAGGTGATGAGGGGAGATGGAGGAGGGAGGGAGAGAGGAAGTGATGGGGGGAGATGGAGTAGGGAGGGAGAGGAGGTAAAGATGGAGGAGGGAGGGCGAGAGGAGGTGAAGGGGGGAGATGGAGAGAGGAGGTGATGGGGGGAGATAGAGGAGGGAGGAAGAGAGGAGGTGATGGGGGAGATGGAGTAGGGAGGGAGAGCGGAGGTGAAGATGGAGGAGGGAGGGAGAGAGGAAGTGATGGGGGAGATGGAGGAGGGAGGGAGAGAAGAGGTGATGGCTGGAGATGGAGGAGGGAGGGAGAGAGGAGGCGATGTGGGGAGATGGAGGAGGGGGGTGAGACACGGTAGAAACTCTGGCTGGGAGCCGCTGGGTTAGACTGCACAGCTGACAGGGAGCGCCGGTACCAACAACCCCCCGGACCCCACACAGCTCAGTATAGCACCCCCTGCTGCTTGCTGGGTCTCAGCTTCCCTCAACACCACCAGCTCACCATGATCCGTCCCACACAGAACTGAGAGCCAGCAAGCCAACCAAGCAAGCAGAGCAGCCGGCGGCGGGGGGGGGGGGGTCTATACTGAGCTGTGTGGGGTCCAGGGGTCTCCTTCCTTTCCCCAGCAGCATCTTCAAGCCCTGTCCTACACAAATCGCTGCTGGGGGAAGGAAGGAGAGCGCATTGGCGGTAATTGGTGTTCCAGCTGAGAAACCCTGCTGTAGGGGATACCATCTAGCATGCTCAGTACTGAAGTGTCTGGAATGTATCCTCTCCTCTGAGTCTCTCACTATAGAGGACTCATTCTAGCATCTTCAGTACTGAAATGGCTAGAATGTATACTCTCCTCTGAGAGTGTATATCTTCTAGACATTTCAATACTAAACATGCTAGAATATATACCTTCTCAGAGGAGAGTATACATTCTAAATATTTCAATACTGAACATGCTATAATGTATACTCTATAGTGAGAGCCTCAGAGGAGAGGATACATTCTAGCCATTTCAGTACTGAACATGCTAGAATGTATCCCCTGCAGTGAGAAACTCAAAGGAGAGGATATACTCAGAGGAGAGGATACATTCTAGCCATTTCAGTACTGAACATGCTAGAATGTATCCCCTGCAGTGAGAAACTCAAAGGAGAGCATATACTCAGAGGAGAGGATACATTCTAGCCATTTCAGTACTGAACATGCAGAATGTATCCCCTGCAGTGAGAAACTCAAAGGAGAGGATATACTCAGAGGAGAGGATACATTCTAGCCATTTCAGTACTGAACATGCAGAATGTATCCCCTGCAGTGAGAAACTCAAAGGAGAGGATATATTTAGAGGAGAGGATACATTCTAGCCATTTCAGTACTGAACATGCTAGAATGTATCCCCTGCAGTGAGAAACTCAAAGGAGAGGATACATTCTAGCCATTTCACTACTGAACATGCTAGAATGTATCCCCTGCAGTGAGAAACTCAAAGGAGAGGATATACTCAGAGGAGAGGATACATTCTAGCCATTTCAGCTCTGAACATGCTAGAACGTATACCCTACAGTGAGAGCCTCAAAGGAGAGGATATATTCTAGCATTTTCATTACTGAAGATGCTAAAATGTATCCCCTACAGTGAGAAACTCAAAGGAGAGGATACATTCTAGGTTCTAACGATATTGGCGCTTCCTTCCCTCTGTCTCACAGCTTCCTACTTCCTGCTTGAGAGCTTAATATAACTTCGCCCCTTCTGGTCGAGGCCCCGCCCCTTCTGGTGACATCACACTCAAAGGAGAGGACACACTCTAGCATCTACCCTTGCCAAACTCAAAACATTTTGACAGATCAGCTCACCACTACTCATAATACACAATGATAAAATAATAGGTTTACTGATAGCTCGTCCCCAGCCTGACACACAGCTGCCCTGCAACACTGATCCTCCTGGCTCCTCCTTTCCCCCACGTGTAAAAACACAAAAACACACCCAAAAAAACGTAACGGGTCCAAGAAAATACAGGATAAGTGTATAGTGGTTTAGATGTCTCTGTTGCCCCCCAGCTTACATCTGGACTCACCATATTTTTCAGGGGACAAAAAAAAAAAACAATGCTCATTGGTCAATACAAAAATATGTATATATAGATTTTTGAAGTGTTTCTGTTTTCGCACGTAGTCACAACCTCCGGCCACTAGGTGCCGCTACTGAATTAAAGGTCGCCGGAAGACGACGGCGACGACGGGTTTCCAAATTGAGAAGAGTGTGTGGCGACTGAGAGGCGGGAGAACCTACCCGGCAGGACCTGGTGCTGATACCTGCGTAACCATGGGCCGGGAGTCCAGGTGAGTGTGCGGCTGGCTATGGCCGCCTGGCGTCTGCTCAGCAGCTCTTTTGCGTCACGGAGGCCGGAGCTGTCCTGAGCTGACCTGTGGTGGTGGTGGTGGTGGTGTGGGGGATAGTGCTGGATAGCAGCGGCTGTGTACTCTGTGCCGCCCTAATGTTAACATGGAGAACCGGACGCTGCTGGGGATTGATCATCATTACCGTCGTATGCAGGAAATACGGAGGAAGACGGGTGGCCGTCTGATGTCCCATTAGCACGTGAAGTGATGCCATTTATTCTTCCTAGAGGTCTCGCTTGGAGCATGGCACAATTGTTTTGCAGCAGTGATGGCTGTACTGTAGGAAAATACCAGATTTTGCTTTCCTCCTTGTCTTCTCAGTGTAATACTAGAAGTATATAGCAGAGGATGACTCCACAACTCAAATCTATTCTTCATTATAGAATAATTGATGTTGGAAACCAAGTCCGAACATGTCCATCATGGCTGGCCATCACATACCGCTTTCTCGTTTGGTTGTTAATCGTTAACTGCTATTCAAACGAACGATTATGGTTTATATTCGAACGATCTAACGATAATCTGAATGATAATCGTTCCGTGGAATAGGGCCCTAAGCAATTATCGGCCCTTACAACCGATAATCGCTTTGTGTAATAGTAATGTTAAAAGGCAATGATTATGTACGGTGTCGGCTGTTTGTTGTCTTTTAGGATGTTGAAAGACCAATGATGCAGATGGCAACGATCTGCTGCCGTCGCCCCACTCAATAGGAGCCACGGCAGCAGTCTATTGATTTACCGGGCAGCCCCCCCTCCCCCCCCCCCACACCGCTAACCGCTCGCTGTCTGTGCGTGTATTAGAGCCTGCAGCGAGCAGGTAGTGAGCAAGCGAGCGCTAAACTGATAGTTTGGCACTCACTTGCTCCTCTCCATCGTCCCTTGTAATAGGGGGCTTTAGTGAGTGGCGGAGGAGTGTGTTCTCTATTCACAGACTAAGTACAGTGTTTGTCTTGTCTTCGGCGGTCCTATCGTAAGTAAATAGAGCAGCAGCGCACAAGTTTGACTGATGTTCCATACATTCAAGCTGTTCTTGTGGTTATTGCCTATCCACAGGTGCATCCACTACCTAAGTGAGCTTTTTTAGGGTCCACTCACCTACAGTATCACAGCAGATTTCACGCTCAAGTTTCTTACAGTAAAATCCGCTGCTGTACTACTTTCTGTTAGGGTAAAAACACACACAGCAGAAACGCAGCAGATACGCAGCAGATTTGATGCTGTGTTCAGTTATTTAGATCTAATCTGCTGCGTATCGCAGCAGTAAATACGCAGCGTATATGCCGTGTGTGTGTTTGTACCCTTAAAGTCAATGGCACGCCTTATGCTTTTAAGATTGTGCCGTGCAAATTTTACATTTTTTGTTCTGTTATACATTAAAAATGTCAATAAAATCGGACTAAACACAAAGGGGGAAATTTATCAAACATGGTGTTAAAAGGAACCAATCACGCCGAAATTGCCCCCGTTGATAAGGAAACGTGCTGGTACATCACCCAGCACGCTTCCCAAACATCCCCCTGTACCCTCCGTCCCCTCCTTTATTACCCTGCAATCTTAAATTTGTGAATGCTAATCAGCCCCAAGTAGTCATGGTGAGCTGAACTAGTCATGGTCCTGGGCATAGTTATCCGGGTCTTGGGCGGCTTCCAGCTCCGTAATCACGCCCAGAGGGGAGTGATTAAAAGACATGCGCTCCGCCAAAGTAATTTCTGGCTTGCGTTCCACGTCGGCGTCACGGAAGACGTCGGCGCTCCGCCGTTGTGGAACGCAAGCCAGAGATGACGTTGGCGGAGCGCAGGTCTTTGAATCACGCCCCTCTGGCCTTGATTACAGCGCTGGAAGCCGCCCAGGACCATGACTAGTTCAGCCCACCATGACTGCTTGCGGCTGATTAGCATACGGTGCGGGACTTCACAAATGTAAGATTGCGGGGTAATAAAGGAGGGGCGGAGGGTACAGGGGGATGTTTGGGAAGCGTGCTGGGTGATGTACCAGCACATTTCCTTATCAATGGGGGCAATTTCGGCGTGATAGGTTCCTTTTAAAGAGGACCTGTCTCCCGAACCCCGTTAGAGCCCCCTATACTCACGTGATCCCGCCGGGTCCCGCTTCCTGAGCCGGTCGGGTCACGGACATATCAGCGCCCGAAGCCCGGCGTGCGCTGACCGGAGAGTCCGATGCCCATAGAGAATGTCGGAGCATCGGGCTCCCTATCCATTCTCTATGGCCGTGCTTCGGGCTCTGATATCTCCGTGACCCGACCGGATCAGGAAGCGGGACCCGGCGGGATCACGCGAGTATTGGGGGCTGTAACGGGGGGTCGGGAGCCTGTCACCCCAGCACGGGGGGGAGGGGGGGGAGGGGGGGGGGTGACAGGTCTCCTTTAAAGGGAACCATTCACCCCGTGGCCCCCGGCAGAAACTGACATACAGTGACATAAAGGTCAATATACTTACCACATCGCTCCCGGTCCCGTCCCGGATCCCGTTGTTGACACGGAGAAGTCGCCGATTCTTCTTCTCCCGCCCATTATGGTAATGAGCTGAGATGAGTCCAACGTCCATAGGAAACGACGGACGAGTCCAACTTATTCATGAGGTCCTCTTCTCGTCGCCGCCCATCCACGCCTCCTGGAACTTGATTGACGTCTTCAGTCTTCTGCCGAATTCCCGCGCAGGCGCCGCTGTGATGGTCTCGTCACCTCTTCTGCGCCTGCGCGGTAAACAGGATACGGTCTTCGAGCAAATCGGCGCACGCGCAGTAAACAGTGAAGCTGCGGAGCGGCTTCAATTGTGAACTGCGCATGCGCCGAAAACGACTGTCACGGCGCCTGCGCGGGATCCGGCGAGAAGAAAGAAGAAGAGGAGGAAGAGGACCTGGCGTCAATCAAGTGTCGGAGGCGGGGAGAAGGCTGGACTTCGGACCCGGCGGCGCTCATTACCATAATGGGCGCGAGAAGAAGAATCGTCGATTTCTCCGTGTCAACAACGGGCTTCGGGACGGGACCGGGAGCAATGTGGTAAGTATATTGAACTTTATGTCACTGTATGTCAGTTTCTGCCGGGGGCCACGGGGTGAATGGTTCCCTTTAAGTGAAACTGGCTCAGTTGCCCCTAGCAACTAATCATATTCTACCTTTCCTTTTCAAAAGAGTCTGTGAGGATTGAAAGGTGGAATCTGACTGGTTACTAGGGGCAATTGAGCCAGTTTCACTTTACACCATGCTTGATAAATCTCCCCCAAAGTCTGTAGCACTTCATTCTTAACTTTTACACTGCTATTGCACTATATTCTTGCAGCAGAATGAAAATAAGCTGCGAGAATATAGTGCCATAGTAGTGTGGAAGTTACTATTTAGCTCATGAGATAGAAATGATAAATAGATCATGCTTACCTGTCTGAACTCCCCCGGCGCCCTCCTGCTTACTTCTCTGGGTTCCCTTGTCTATGCGCCCGCTTGGTCTCTTGGTTTCTCACCCAGTGACCCACTCAGCCAATCACTTGCTGTGGTGAGACAGGGCAGTGATTCGCTAAGCTGGCTGCCACCGAGCGAGGAAACCAGAGAAGCAAGCATGAGCGTAGACAGGGGAACACAGAGAAGCTAGCAGGGAGCGCCGAGAGTGTGCGGACAGGTAAGCATGTTCTGTTTATTGTTAGTTCACAGCAGCTAAATGGTTAAAGTATACCTGTCACAATGGGCACTTCTTGCTCTGTATCCATGGAGACCCGAATTTCTGGATTAGCAGTGGATTTCATGACAGGGGACCGGTACATTTTACCTTTACACCGCTATGGCATTATATTCTGGCAACGTAATGAAAATGCATTGCGAGAATGAAGTGGTGCTATAGACTTAAAAAGAAATCCGAGTTTCCAAGTGGATTAGATGGCAAAACTCTGGGATGGCAAAACTCTGGGGCTATCTGTGGAACAGATAAGCTTCCTGCAATTGCACTGTGGGAAGCCAAGATCCCCTACTGAACCACCGATGGGGGCTTTTACAGACCATTTAAATGCCACTGTCAGTTGCGACATTTGTAGCTAAATGGCTGAAGAGCCGCAGTTCCCTGGCTGCTTATAGTAATCGGGGGGGGGGGGGTCAGGCGCTGTGTATGGTGCGGGATAACATCCTGAGCCTGCTCAATACACTGTGTACAGCATTAGGATGAGCATGCAACAGGTTAAGTATGTCCTTACATGTTGTATCTGTTGTGGCTTTCTTTACCCAGACATTACAGAAAACGGTCATCATCACGTGGCCGCTCCGGAAGCAGGTCCAAAAGTCGCTCACCACCTGACAAGAGGTCTAAAAGAGAGGAGCGCCGATCAAGAAGTCGAGAAAGAGACAGGAGAAGAGACAGGTCACGTAGCAGAGATCGCAGAAGATCACGCTCTAGGGACAGAAAACGTCCAGTGTAGGTGTCCCTGTTGGTTTGTTTTGATCCTTTTGGTGGGTTTATTGTATAGCTGCTCCCGACTTTACAGAAAATTTAGTGTTACTAAAGATTCTTTTTTTCATTACAGACGTCGGCCAAGTAGAGAAAGAGAGAGAAGTCGAGAGAGGAGGAGATCCCGCAGTAGGGAGCGAAGAAGATCAAGAAGCAAAAGTCGCACTAGGCGTTCACGTTCTTCCAGTCCTAGCAAAATTAAAAAGGGAGAAAAGAGGTAACACAACTCTTTACTGACTGTAAATTCTCCTTAACTCCTCTTTGCATCATTTGTTTGTAATCTCTAACTAGTATTTAGTGCTTTATTGCCTTTTGTATAGTTAGGTTCAAAGTAATGTATCTTAAGTTTTCATCATGGTGTCTGTCATTGTTAACCCCTTAGTGACCGCCGTGCTGCCTTTTCACGGCGGCCACTAATGGGCTTTATTCCGATGCGTGTGCCTTTAACGGTGTGTACCGGACGGCGCCGCAGGTCCACTTGCGTGATCGGAGGTCCCGTGGCGCCGTCTGGTCCCCCCGACGTCTCCATGGTAACTCCGGGGGCCTAATGAAGGCCCCCGGGCTTACCATGGATAAGCCATCCTGCTGACAGGGGTGGCTGTGCTACTTCCTGTCAGCAGGATGGTCCCATTATACAATACACTGTACTGCAGAAGCAGTGCAGTGTATTGTATTAGTGATGAAAGTGTTAAACTAGTGTACAGTGATGTACACTAGTGTAAAGTAAAAAAAAAAGTGCACCAAACACAATCCCCCCAGCCCCCCCTCCCCCATAATAAAAATGCATTACATTCCCCATACACTATAAAACATTACATAAGTGATCAAAAACACAAATCCTATACATATTTGGTATCTCTACGTCCGTAACGACCCAATCTATAAAACGATATCAATAATTATATCGCACGACACATGCTATAAAAAAACAGTACCAGAATAGCTGTATTTTATCAATCTGCTTTAGAAAATACGTCATAAAAGAGATCAAAAAGTCATATACATATAAAACTTGGTGTCAATAGAAACTACAGATCTTCCCGCTTAATATAAGCCCAAAACCAGCTCTGTCACGCAAAAGGTAAGAATGCTATGGATCTTGCAATGTGGCGACAGTTTTTGTGGGTTTTGGCTAGGAAGATAGTTTCTATTGCGCCAAAGTGGTAATAGTTAAAAAAACCTATACAAATTTGGTATCGGCGTAACCGTAGCGTCCCAGAGAATACATGTATTATTAGTGACCGCCGATATGAATTTTTACGGCGATCACTAATGGGCTCTATTCTGCTGCCATCAGTTCTTTATGGCGATGGCGCAGAATAGTGCAGCAGCGCCGGTAATGGGGCAGTTTGTGGGCTCAGTCCCGGCCAGTCCCCGCACCGACGATCGCCGTTATTACCATTATAACGGCGGCCACCGGTAACGGGCATTGCATGCTTTCATGTCATCTCACCGTTAATCCACAGTGAGAGGAGATGAATACATGTCCCCCCCGGAATAACCTTAGTGTTCACAGTGATTAATTCCTTAGGGTACAAACACACTTGCCGCATCAGCAGCGAGTTTCTCGCTGCGTATTCTCAGCGAGACTCGCTGAGGATCCCGGCCCTGTGTACTCAATGGCAGACAAACTCTCAGCAGGGATGTACATCCCTGCTGCGAGTTTGTCCAAAGGCCGACCCGTTAACCCCCCGCCGGAGACTATACATCACCTGGTCCTTGGCTGAGCGGGAATCAGCGAATCAGTGCGCTGCCCCACCGCAGCACTGATTTGCTGAACGGGCCGTGAAGACGTCGGGAGCCCCGTACCCGGGATTAGCTGGTGTATAGTCTCCGGCGGCCGGGGAGTTAACGGGGCGAGCTGACGACAAACATCCCTGCTGCGAGTTTGTCTGCCATTGAGTACACATGGCTAGGATCCTCAGCGAGTCTCGCTGCAAATACGCAGCCAGAAACTTGCTGCGGATACAGCAAGTGTGTTTGTACCCTTAAAAAAAGCTCAAACTCTCATTCTCTCCACTACCAGAGGTGGCGGAGAGCATGGGGCAATGATCAGGGACTAGCCGATGTGGTCCTGGTACAAGTGATCAGCGGTGTATATACTATATACCACTGATCACTTGTTCCAAACGCTGCTGGCACTTTTTGTCCCCTGTCACCAAAAATCATTGGTAACAGGATAAAAAGTCAACTGCCCCGCATTACCTGTAACCGCCCAGGTTGTCCGTTACCACCCCCAGATTGTCCAGCAAAATCTGCATTGAAAATGCTAATTGGCGTTCCTTCCCTTCTGAGCCCCGCTGTGTGCCCATACAGTGGTTTACGCCTCCATATGAGGTACCATTGTACTCAGGAGGACCTGCGTTACTAATTTTGGGGTGCTTTTTCTCTCCTGTTGCTTGTGAAAATGAGATACTTTAATGTGAACCAACATATTATTTGAAAATGTCTATTTTCCATTTTTTTCCGGCCTAATTGTGAATACTTACCTCCAGCCCCCGTAGGGTTAAAATGGTCATTATACCCCTAGATTAATTCCTTAGGGTGTGTAGTTTCCAAAATGGGGTCATTTATGGGGTTTTCAAGTATACAAGCCTCCTAAACACACTTAAAAAAAAGAACTGGTCCCTAAAAAAATTAGTTTTGGAAATTTCATGAAAAATTGATAATTTGCTGATACATTTCTAAGCCCCGTAACACCCAAGAAAAGTAAAATATGTTTATGAAATTATGCCAGAATAAAGAGGGCATATTGGTAATGTGACCTAGTAACTAATTTATGTGATACGACTTTTTTTTTAGAAGCAGAGAATTTCAAAGTTTTGTAAAGTGCAAATTTTTCTAATTTTTCATGATATTTTTATGTTTTTCACAAAAAACACAAAAGATAGTGACCAAATTTTGCCACTAATATAAAGTACAATATGTTACAAAAAAACTGTCTCATAATGGCTAGCATATGTTAAAGCATCACTGAGCTATAAGCGCATAAAGTGAGACGGGTCAGATTTTGAAAAATGAGCCTGGTCATTAAAGGGGTATTCCCCTCAAAACTTTTATTAGTTAGTTAAATCTAGAAGCATACTTACCAGCATTGTGTAATATGCTTCTATTTCTGTTTTTGCACCGTTCCTCCACTTGCCAGGCTGTTTCTTCCTCTCAGTTGATGTAATCAGCTCCTCTCCAGATCCACTCCGACACCGCTCCTCTTCTTTTCCTCTCTCCGGCTGAGACGGGGCCACGTGATGCATAGGCAGGGCAGCAAACCAATGAGAGCTAATCCAGCCAGTAGGAAGCCACAGAATGATCATGTGACCTCTGAAACCTCTTCAACAGCATCTGAGAAGATTCTGCTTTCTCCCATTGAGCTTCACAGCCCTGTCCCCCAGCCCCTCTCACACATGTATCAGCCGACACCATCTTTCCCTGGCTCACCGCAACATGGCCCCCCCCCTCAGACAAGTGTCAGCAGCATGTCACTGTGCTGGCTCTCCCCTGATCAGCCTCGGTGCAGCCCCCCCTCCCCCTCAGACAAGTGTCAGCACAAAGGGTGATGAGGGGAGACCAGCACAGTGAGATGCTGCTGGACACTTGTCTGTGTGAGGGAGGGGGAGGGGGACCTGCACGGAGGGTGATGAGGGGAGAGCCAGCATACAGTGAGGGGCTGCTGACACCTGTCTGTGTGAGGGAGGGGGAGGGGGACCTGCACGGAGGGTTATGAGAGCAGACCAGCATACAGTGAGATACTGCTGGACACTTGTCTGTGTGAGGGAGGGGGAGGGGGGGCTGCACAGAGGGTGATGAGCGGAGACCAGCATACAGTGAGGGGCTGCTGACACCTGTCTGTGTGAGGGAGGGGGAGGGGGACCTGCACGGAGGGTGATGAGAGCAGACCAGCATACAGTGAGGGGCTGCTGACACTTGTCTGTGTCTGTGTGGGAGGGGAGGGAGACCTATTACTACTCTATTTATTTATTTATTTATTTATTTATTCATTTTATTTATTTATATATTTAGGTCAAAATCAAAAGAGAAAACCGAGATTTCAGAGGCAGTCAAGGAAAAGAAAAAGGATGATAAAGAAGAAGAAAAAGACAAGGAAAAGGATGTCAGTGTGAGTATATGGAGGATACAGTCATGGCCAAAAGTTTTGAGAATGATACAAATTTAAATTTTTACTGCTTTAGTTTTTAAAATGGCAATTTTCATATACTCCAGATTGTTATAAAGAGTGATCAACTTAACAGCAATTACTTCCAAAGTCAATATTTGCCTAGAAGATGAACTTTATCCCCCAAAACACATTTCAACATCATTGCTGCCCTGCCCTAAAAGGACCAGCTAACATCGTTTCAGTGATTGCTCCATTAACACAGGTGTCGGTGTTGATGAGGACAGGGCTGGAGATTGATCTGTCATGATTAAGTAGGAATGACACCACTGGACACTTTAAAAGGAGGCTGGTGCTTGGCATCATTGTTTCTCTTCTGTTAACCATGGTTATCTCTAAAGAAACATGTGCAGTCATCATTGCACTGCACAAAAATGGCCTAAGAGGGAAGAGTATCACAGCTACAAAGATTGCACCTCAGAGGGTTTCATTGTTGCCAAAAAGGCTGCAGGGTGCCCAAGAAAGACCAGAAAGCCCCAGGACCGTCTCTTAAGTGTTTCAGCTGTAGGATCGGGCTACCAGCAGTGCAGAGCTTGCTCAGGAATGGCAGCAGGAAGGTGTGAGTGCACTTTGAGGTGGAGACTCCTGGAGCAAGGCCTAGTCTCAAGGAGGGCAGCAAAGAAAACACTTCTCTCCAGAAAAAAACATCAGGGACAGACTGATATTCTGCAAAAGGTACAGGGAGTGGACTGCTGAGGACTGGGGTAAAGTCATTTTCTGATGAATCCCCTTTCCGATTGTTTGGGACATCTGGAAAACAGCTTATTCGGAGAAGACAAGGTGAGCCTACCATCAGTCTTGTCTCATGCCAACTGTAAAGCATCCGGAAACCATTCATGTGTGGGGTTGCTTCGCAGCCAAGGGAATCGGCTCTCTCACAGTCTTGCCTAAAAACACAGCCATGAACAAAGACTGGTACCAGAATATCCTCCAAGAGCAACTTCTCCCAACCGTCCCAGAGCAGTTTGGCGATCAACAATGCCTTTTCCAGGATGATGGAGCACCTTGCCATAAAGCAGGTGAAGCTAATAACTAAATGGCTCAGGGAACAGAACATAGAGATTTTGGGTCCATGGCCTGGAAACTCCCCAGATCTTAATCCCATTGAGAACTTGTGGTCAATCATCAAGAGACGGGTGGAAAAATAAAAACCAGCAGATTCAGACAAAAATGCAAGCATTGATTGTGCAAGAATGGACTGCTATTAGTCAGGATTTGGTCCCGAAGTTGATTGAGAGCATGCCAGGGAGAATTGCAGAGGTCCTGAAGAAGGGTCAACACTGCAAATATTGACTTGATGCATTAACTCATTCTAACTGTAAATATAAGCTTTTGTTACTCATAATTTAATTGCAATTATATTTCTGTATGTGATAAAAACATCTGACAAACACACATAAAAAACAGGGCAGCAGATCATGTGAAAATATAATGTCATTCTCCAAACTTTTGGCCATGACTGTATGTATTTCATTTGCTTAATAAAGTAGATGCCAGTAACTATAACTATCATTCTTTTGTTTTTACTTGTGTTAAATTTAGATGCAAAATGTGATACCTGCTGTTAGGCCAAGGCTAGATATACAGTTATATTAGTGCTTCTTAGACCACTCATAGTCTAGAATCTACGAAGGGTTAACAGGAATTTACCTGAAAGCCCTGCTATATAGATGATTAAAAGTAGATCCTCAGCATCCATCTTCTGCAGTGGTCAATATCTTATCCTTTTCACAGCTTAAGTATGACAGCATTGATAATTGAGTTGGGTTTTCTGTAAACCTGCACAGATATTAACAAGGGGTGTAAATTATAAGGTTGTTCTTTTATGTGTTCAGAACTTTGACCAGAATAAGCTTGAAGAGGAAATGAGGAAACGTAAAGAGAGAGTAGAAAAATGGCGAGAAGAGCAGCGCAAGAGAGTTGTGGAAAGTATTGGAGAATTAAGAAAAGAAGCAGAAGAAATGCGACAAGGAAAGAAATGGAGTTTAGAAGATGATGATGGTCGGTTCCATTGTTTCTAATCTTTCCTTTTTTGAGGAATGTTTGTGTTTGTTTAGAATATTTTGAGGTTTCTTTTTTTTTTTTAATTTTCCAGATGATGAAGATGAACCAACTGAAGGAGAAAAGGAAAGCCAGGAAGAGGAGGATGAGGAGTTAGATCCTTTGGATGCTTACATGGAAGAGGTCAAAGAAGAAGTAAAGAAGTTTAATATGGGCAGTGTGAAAGGTGGAAGTGAGAAGGTTGGCATTGATGATTCCTATGAGTATTTATAAAAAGTCAGCGTATAGTGTCTTACAACTGCCTAATAATACATTGGGTGCAAAGTATTTTTTGAACATTTTGTAGATGTATGAAAGCCAAGAACACACAAAGTTCAGCATGCTTTTATTCTTCCATTAAAATAACATGTTAAAACTACAGGAAAGATGGCAGATTTGTAACAGTATCTGTAACTGAGTATTTTGGAGACGAATGAGACACATTATATTATATACACACACATATATATATATATATATATATATATATATATATATATATATATATATATATATATATATATAATATATGTGTGTGCAAAAGAAGGGTCCGTGGAGTCTCAGTTACGAGTCTCAAAACACGGGAATAGCCAGATATCCCTCCAGGGGAGGGAAGCCTATTGCCAAGGGGGTACCTCCCAGTGGGGAGATCACCAAACCACCCTGATACGTAGCCCCTTAAGTCCCACTCGGTTGCGAGTATTGGAACATAAATAGGGAAATACCAGGGTGGTCCCTTATACGTCAAAGTCTAACTCTGTGGCGAGTATTGCGACATGACAAGGGTTTACCAAGGCAGGCATCCATCCACAGACGATCGTTTTGGGGTAGTTGCCCCTCGTCAGTGTGGAGTAGGATTCTGCCTAACAGGGGCAATGAAAAATAGACCAACAAAACACAGCAATCGCTGAACTCAGGGAGACCAGCGACAAAAAAAAAATCAGATGGAGTACTCACTAAAGAGTCTCCACTGATGCATTGCCCCCTATAAATATGTTCCAATACTCGCAAACCGAGTGGGACTTAAGGGGCTACGTATCAGGGTGGTTTGGTGATCTCCCCACTGGGAGGTACCCCCTTGGCAATAGGCTTCCCTCCCCTGGAGGGATATCTGGCTATTCCCGTGTTTTGAGACTCGTAACTGAGACTCCACGGACCCTTCTTTTGCATATTTAAATTTATAGGGGTCAATGCATCAGTGGAGACTCTTTAGTGAGTTCAGCGATTGCTGTGTTTTGTTGGTATATATATATATATATATATATATATATATATATATATATATATATATATATATATATATAAATATATATATATATATATATATTATATATAAAAAAAAAAAAATTATATAATGTACATATATTTCTGTTGACTGGCAGAATTAAGGCAGCAAACACACAGGGCGGGTCCGCCGCAGATTTCTCGCTGAGAATATGCAGTGAAATTGTAATGTCTATGGGAAGTTATTCATGTAGTAAGATGGAC
Source organism: Dendropsophus ebraccatus (assembly GCF_027789765.1). Taxonomy (NCBI): domain Eukaryota; kingdom Metazoa; phylum Chordata; class Amphibia; order Anura; family Hylidae; genus Dendropsophus; species Dendropsophus ebraccatus. Next base: position 42,736,277 of record NC_091454.1, on the reverse strand, counting down.
ATACCGCTGCGAGTAGGTCAGGAGACAGCCCTGTTAACCCCCATCGGCTGGAGCATATAAATGACCTGTTCCGCTATCCGGCTTGCTTCGGGGTCTCGGGTGGAAGTCCCGCTCAGCACACTGATTGGTTAAGCGGTAGCCTCTGTACAGCAAGTGGTGACTGCTTACTCTTCTTCTAGCGCAATGAGTGGTGTACAGGGGGAATGGAACCATGCTTTGCATAGCACTGTTTGGCAGTGCCTGACCGGGGCATCAGGGACTGCAGGACTTATATAGCCCTGAAGTTCCCAACACAAACACTGGTGGCAGCAAGCAACAGGCCTATGTCACCCCTTACTGCTGCCAGTCAACAGAACTATACATTAAAATAAACTAAAATGGTAAGTGACCTTTAAATACAGGATTTAGTTATAGGCAGTTATCAAAGACTGGTAGCTTTTTAGATATGGAGGGGGGATTGCAAAATAGTGTAATGGAGATAAATGTTTAAATTAAAATTTTACATTGTTTTGTACAATAACTTTTTTTCTTTTTTTTTTTATCACAGAAAACTGGACCTACAGTAACAAAAGTAGTTACTGTGGTGACAACTAAAAAGGTTGCTGCAGAGACCTCAAAGAAGAAAGGGGAACTTATGGAGAATGACCAAGATGCTATGGAGGTAATATCTGTTTGCTCCCTGTACTAATTCCGTGAAAACTAATCAGCCATTTTTTTTATGCATACATCAGTGTGTGAGCATTGGGTTGCTTATTTGAATGCATCTAACCCTGTATAAACATTGTTGACAAAAATTAGGATCAGGATTTAATGGGAATAAAGGTTTGTCTTGCCAATGTGTGTATGGAACACTATCTGGGGGGACCAAATATAAAATCTGCAGGTTATAGAAGCATGTCACTTATTCTATATTATGAGTGACAGTAGGACATAAACTGTAATTACAGAATCCTCTGAATCTTTGCATGGGGCACAAGATGGTGAGCCATGACCATGTGTCAGAAACTAGGTTTTGGAGATATGGTCATTGGTGATCCACTTTTACCTTGTGGCCTATTAAAACTAATTAAATTAACAGAACTATGGGCAAGAGGTTTAACAAACAAAGTAACAATTTTTACTACTACAGTATTCTTCAGAAGAGGAGGAGGTCGATCTCCAGACTGCACTGACTGGATTCCAAACAAAGCAGCGCAAACTACTTGAGCCCGTGGATCATGGGAAGATTGAATATGAACCCTACAGGAAAAATTTTTATGTAGAAGTTCCAGAGTTGGCTAAAATGACTCCAGAAGGTAACTGATATTTTTGTGATTTTATAAAAGACCCCTTATAAAGTAAAGATGCAGCTGATACTTAACCCCTTCCCCCAATATGACGTCCAGGGACGTCATGAAAAGCAGTGCCAGAACGCATCATGACGTCCCTGGACGTCATGCTTTTCCTGCCTCCCCCCTCTGTCCCTAGTTGAGATTGAGCAGCAGGAGGAGGCTGTGTCACACAACCTCCTCCTGCTGCCACTGCCCAGAGAGGAGCCGCGCTTCCCCCAAGCAGTTATTCCCATAGACGCCGCGGTCCGTGCGACCGCAGCGTCTATGGGGAGATATGCTCCCCCTGCCGATCGGGTGCCTGGGAGGAGGCTGCGGCACATGCTGCTGTGCTCCCCCCAGGCTCCCCTTCTCTGCTGTCGAGCCCCCCCCGTGTGGCCGCCCCCTCCCCATGTTTCCCCATCCTCAGCTGGCCCCTCCTGCCGATCGAGTGCCTGGGGGGGGAGGCAGCAGCCGCCCCCTCCCCCGGCTCACTCTGCAATCTCTCCCCCCGGAGCCGCGCGAGCGTATCCATAGCAACACAGACGCTTTCCAGTGCGTCTGGGCTGCTATGATTTCTAATGATCAAGCCCCTGCACTGAGGCAGGGACCTGATCATTTGTATGATCTGTCAGTGTAACACTGACAGATTCAATATATAATGCATTACAGCACTGATCATGTGCTGAATGCATTATAGATGTGAAAAAGTGAAAGTAAAAAAAAAAAAAAACACCAAACACATACATACATACATACATACATACATACATACATACATACATACATAAATAATTAAAGAAATCATTAATTACAATAAATAAATAAATTAAATAAATAATAAATTATATATATATATATATATATATATATATATATATATATATATATATATATATATAATAAATACACACATTTCCCATCCCCCTTTATAAATGATCCCCTATGAATAAGATAACACATATTTGGTATCGCCGCGTCCGCAATGACCCCGTCTATTAACCCATTACATTAATTATTCCACCCGATTAACGACAATTTATTGTTAATCCCGCCCCCTAAAAAATTAAGGAAAAATCTATCAAAAAGTCACATGTACCCAAAAGGTGTACCACGAAAAACGTCAGCTTATGCCGCAAAAAAAAAGCCCTCACATAACTCCATTGGTGAAAAAATTAAAATATTACCACTCTTACAATATGCAAGACACAAACAGTAATTATAGTATAAATGCCATAAACTATAACAAAAGCTATATAACATGGATATCACTGTAATCGTACCGACCTGATGAATAATAACATGTCATATGTGACGTATAGTAAAGGGCGTACAAAAAATAATGAAAAATTGCTGCAAAATTGTGTTTTTTATTCATACCACCTCATAAAAAAATAATTAAGAAATGATCAGGGTGTCACATGTCCCCCAGAATGGTACCAATGGAAATGTCAACTTGTCTTACACAAATATTTTGGCACCGCAAGTCCTCTGTGACATGGTATAATGGCTAAAAAAAAAAAAAAAATTCCCCAGGTCATGTCTGCGGCCTGTGGTTGAGTCAGGTGACGCACTGCGGCCACATATGGGGGATTTCTACAAACATTGGAATATGTGGAATAAATAGTGAGTGATATTTCTCGGTTAGTATTTGCTGTGTAAGAGGAAAAAATGGATTAAAATGGAATATCTGCCAAAAAAAATGAAAATGTTAAATTTCCCCTCCAACTTGCTTAAATTTCTGTGAAACACCTAAAGGGTTAATACACTTATGAAATGTTACTTTGAATACTTGCAGATTTTATAGTAGAGAGATTTATGGGGGTAACTACCATACAGGCCCCACAAATCCACTTCAGAACTGAACTGGTCCCTAATTAAATCAGAATTTGAAATTTTCCTGAAAATTTGAACAATCACTGCAACAGTCACCATAAAGCAGACATGTGGTAGATGTTGCAGTAGTAATTAGTTCATGTGGCATGACTATCTTTCTTATGAAAAGAGAGTTTTGAATATACAGAAACATACATTTTTCAAATTTTTGCGCAAATGTTGTGTTTTTTACAAAAAACTACTGAGTGTATCAACCAAAGTATACCACTAAAATAAAGAGGAATATGTCACGAAAAAACAGTCTCAGAATAACCGCAATAGTTAAAAGCATCACAGAGTTACCACTACATAAAGAGAGACAGGTCAGATTTGAAAAATAGGCCCTGGTCATTAAGGCCAAAACAGGCTGCGGAGGCAAGGGGTTAAAGTGGTGCCTAACAGGTAATGTAGCCTAATAGAACAATGCTAGTCTTGCTTGAAGACAAAACAAAGGGATTAATCAGCTCTTGTCCCTTGCTACCTTATTTCTGTTGCTATGTGATACCAGGTGAGAAAAACACACTAATATATATTACAATTACTATTATTTAGAATTTTTTTTATTTCTCTCCACTGCAACAAAATAATATAAAGAAATAACAATATATTTCAGTACATAAAGCACATGGCTAATAAAGGGGTTTTTCTTACCTCCCCTAGATTCCATCTCGGCACAGTTGTGTCCAACTCTCACTTCTTAGTTTAGCTAAAAAAGTGAGTAAGGGTCCTATTTTACGGGCCGAGGAGGGCCCGATCAACGATGTAAACGAGCTCCGATCTGCTAGATCGCTGCTGGTTTACTGGGCCTATTCCATGGGCCGATGATCGTTGAGCGAGGGCTGTAGGGACATAGTTACCGATGTCCTTGCAGCAATACATTACCTGTCAGGTCCCGCAGCGGTCCCAGCGGTCAGCTGACAGGCCATTCTGGAGCTAGAGCGCACGGGACCCGGGGAGTAAGACAGAGCGGAGAAGACCTGACGGGTAATATATGCTGCTGCTTCTCAAATCGTCGGTCGCCCGCCGCGCACCGATATTCAACCTTAGCGATGCACGGTGGGGGAACGATTATTTTACGTCTGGCCCTAAATGAACGATCAGCCGATGACATGATCATCGGCTGATCGTTCTCTCTATTCCACCAAGCGATAATCTGCCGAATGGGGCCGATTTTCGTTACTGTGGAATAGGGCCCTAACCCCTTCTGGTGTACTATTTTAGAGAATGAAGACAACCTCCTAGCGCTTTCCAGGCTAGGGATCGCACACTCACTTGGGTGGGTTGTGCAGGTGAATAAGCACAACTCTAATAAAGGCTTAGGGCAGTATTCACACCATGGCTTGCAGGAGGCTCACTAACGGAACACCAAGGTGTAGGAGACAATGAAGCCGGAATAGTCCGAGCCAGCTAAGAGAGTTTCTTCATAAATTCACAAGCACAAGTGTATGGGTTGGATGTAAAAAATAAAACCAACTAGCGTCTCTTTGGCAACAGAACAACTGGGGCACAATAATTTACAAAAACGTAGTAATTTATTTTAAAGGGTTTAAACGGGTTTCAGCTCTTTAGTGCTCGCCTTTCTCAAGCATAAACAACAAGGTTGTAAACTCCTTTAAATATAGTATACAACACTTGAAGACAAGTGACATTGTCCCACATCCTTTATACAAAAAGTAAACACATTGAAATACATAATAGATGTAAACACAATGATAAACACACAGCTAATGCCCTCTCTTATCTGTACTTCACATATAAATGATTAGCATTACTTAGTATGGTGTAATCATCCTTAAGGCAAACGATTACTACTACAAATAATGATAACTAACTATAATTTGTAAAAACATCTGACTTGTCATAGCGACATGTCAGAAGTGTGTATTGGTGGGGGTCTGGGTGCTGAGACCCCTGTTGACCGCTCTGCCCCTTCATCTCAGCTTTACGGTATTCCTGAAAGCAGTCTAAGGAATTATAATGGGAGCCTTGGAAACTTCCGTCCGGAAGTTTTATAGGCTTCATTATAATTGTTATACTGCAGTTACAGATTTTTTTAGACTTTTTTTTTTTTTTTTTTTTTTTTTTTTAGCGCTCATATGGCCTGGGAAACACTGGACTTCCTCTGCTGTGTTTTCCATGGTAACTAAAAAAAAAAAAAAAATGTTAATTGCAAACTTGCTTTATCACATCTACTGATTTTAGATTTTGAAAGTTATAACGACAGTTACACTTTAACCTCCAGTTGTGGGCTGCACAACAAGCCACCACTAGAATCTGAAAGCGGCTCGACCTTTTTCTTTTAGGTACTGAATAAAAAGATCCATGGTATTCTGGGCCCCTCACCAAATAATAAACAAATTGTCTATGTACCGTTTGTAATAGATGATGTGTTCAGCTGACTAGGGGGACTGTTCTTTATATAGGGACTTGAACCTCGCCATGAACAAATTAGCATGGGTGCAGCCCTAGCCCCCCTTGGTCATTAAAACTGAAAATTTATGGTTGAGAAGAAATCTCATACTTTGTACTAAACACTCTGAGGCTCGTGGATTATTTTATTTTTATTTTTTTTTTACTATCCCTCAGAGCAAAGTATAAAGCTTCCAGTTCCAAACTGTGTTCTATGTTAGAATACAATGATGTAACATTAAAAGTTAAAGCGTAACTGTCATTTAACCCCTTAACGACATCGGGCGTACCCATACGCCCCCGTTGCCTGGGCTTTAACGCAAACGGGCGTATGGGTACGCCCGATGTTTCCCCGATCGCTGCGTGTTCACACACAGCGGTCGGGGAAGATGGCCTGCTATAAATCATAGCAGGCCATCATAGCTTCACGGCACGGGGGGTGGTTAACACCCCCCGTGCTTACGATCGCCGCTATAGGCTGATCAATTCAGATCAGCCAATAGCGGCGATCGGAACCTTTCCGGGTCATCGGTGACCCGATGACCCGGAAAAAAATGGCGGTCGGTGCTGTCCGAGGACGGCACCGACCGCCATTACTGTAAAAAGTAATGGTGATCGCCGTGCCACCGGCCCGATCGCCGTGAACGGCCGGCCGGCCGTTCACGGCGATCGGGCCGGTGGCACGGCGATCAGAGTCCCACAAAATAGTAAATACCTGCCCTGGACCCCTCAGCTAGGTAGCCGAGGGGTCCAGAGCAGGTATTTGTACATTACTCACCTGTCCCGGGCTCCTGATCGGCGTCTTCCGGGTTCGCGGCGTCCTCCGTCATTCCGTTCGGTCTTCGGGTCTTTCCGGCGGTCCCCGTCGTCTTCTTTCGGCTATTTTCGGCTCCAGCCTCGTCATTTTCCGGATTTTGCGCTCTGCTGCCCCCTAGCGGCTGATATGTGTAATACACTTATCAGCAGCTACAGGGATATTCAGAATGTAGAAAAAGGGGGGTTTTTTTTTCCAAATTTTTTTTTTTCTATTTTCCGCACCCTATCGCCGCTGAGTGTTGATCAGCATCGCACGAAAGTGCGCTGCTAATCAGCAACTCCTCCTTTTTGGCGTAGGGTGTTTTTTTTCTATATCCTACTGCCACGGTCTGCTTATAAGTGCCGCACATAAGTGCGCCATTTATCAGCAACTCCTTTGTTGGCGTAGGTTTTTTTTTTTATACTTACTGTAAAAAATCACGTAAAAAACACTACATTACACCACACTACATTGAATAAAGTTTGACACTACACCACTACATACCCCATATACCAATCCCCGTATAAAGATGGCCCCCAGGGTGTTTTCGGCGTCAGAGGGATACGTTATTATTACCTCCGACACCGAAACAGCCAGTGAGGATGAATGGGGGGGATCCTTCTTTCCTCCATTCATCCTCATCATCCAGTGACATGTCTGGGGGTAGCGTAGCGTACGCTGCCCCCCAGACACGTCTTTTCCGCCAGTACCGTCCCAATAAGAGATCACGGTATGGTGTGAAATTCTACAAACTGTGTGAGCGTACCTCAGGGTACACTTACAGATTTAGGGTACGTGCAAACTGCGGAATGGCGAAGGATAACCCTTCGTGCATTCCGCAGCTGGCACCCGCCGGCGGACTAATGCGGGCGCATGTCTCTACCCGTGTCATAGACTCCAATCTATGCACGGGCGGAATCCGTCGTCCATCCAAAGAATGAACACGTTGGACGGAGAGCGGAATCCGCCCGTGCATAGAATGGAGTCTATGACACGGACGGAGACGTGCGCCTGCATCAGTCCGCCGGCGGGTGCCAGCTGTGGAATGCACGAAGGGTTATCTGTCGCGATTCCGCAGTGTGCATGTACCCTTAGAGTGTATGTAGGAAGGGACACCCGAATCCAGCCCCCAGATGCCCCCTCCCCCCTCCCCATCCTCGGAGTTAGTGGGAAGATCGTCCGGGAACTGATCTTCCCACTGCTGGATAAAGGTCACCACCTGTACGGGGATAACTTTTATACCAGCACCCCCTCTTCCGGTCCCTCGCTGCCCTGTAGCTTGCGGCACGATCCGAACATATCAGAAATAGTAATAGCGCCCTAATATTTAGCAGCCATGGAGCGGACCCAGCGCTTCTGGATATGAAGGACCCCGTATCGCACCAGGACAACATTTTCCAGGTGACGTCCCCCACACTGGAGAACAGGAGACCCCAGAAGAAGTGCAGAGTGTGGGGTAACAGGGGGATCAGGAAGGACACCATTTTCCAGTGTGACACCTGTCCTGATCGCCCTGGCCTCTGCATACTGGATCGCTTCCAGGCGCACCACACGTCACTGGGGTTCTACATTATCTAAATTCTGTCCCTTATTCCTATTTCAGGGGTCACGTTGATCCAGGGATTATTCTGATCGCCATTATGGAGTCGGGAAGGAATTTTTCCCCTGTGATGAGGCTACTGTCGTCTGCCTCACGAGGATTTTTTGCCTTCCTCTGGATCAACACAGGTTGAGTTTGATGGACACCTGTCATTTTCAACCTTATAAACTAATAATTGGCCTAATACCCCCAAATAAATTAGAATTGTCCCTTTTCCCCAGCTAAGTAGGTATGGCCGCCATTCCCATTAGAGGATGCCATGATGCAATTACAAAGCCTCTGTGCGGCCAGGACAGTAGAAACCCCCCACAAGTGACCCCATTCTGGAAACTACACCCCATAAGGAATCTAAGAAGGGGGGCAGCAGGGATATGGCCCCCTGGTGACGGCCACATTTGGGACGTGAAAGTGAAAAAAATTGTATTTTTTATTTTCTCGGCACATGTTCTACGTAAGTGCCCGTCACCAGGGGGGTCCATATGCTCACTGCACCCCTTGTTAGATTCCTTATGGGGTGTAGTTTCCAGAATGGGGTCACTTGTCGGGGGTTTCTACTGTCCTGGCAGCACAGGAGCTTTTTAATTGCGACATGGCCTCCATCCTCCATTCCAGCCTCTAAATGGCGCTCTGTCCCTTTGGTGACTTGCCCTGTGCCCATATGGCACATTATGCCCACATGTGGGGTATTTTCGTACTCAGGGGACACTACCCTACACGTTTTGTGTTCATTTTCTTTTTTAACCCCTTGTGGAAATGGAAAAAAATCAAGGCTAGACCAACATTTAGTGTAATTTTTGTAAAATTTTTACTCTAAATTATTAATCTTGTCATGTTTTTTCATTTTCACAAGGGGTTAAAAGATAAAAAAAAACATTTAATGTGTAGAGCAATTTCCCCTGAGTACGGAAATACCCCACATGTGGACATAAAGCGCCATGCGGGTGCAGGGTAAGCCTCCGAAGGGAAGAAGCGCCATTTGGTTTTTGAAGGCTGGATTTGGATGGAATGGATTTCGAGGGGCCATGTTGCATTCAAAAGGCCCCTGTGTTGCCAAGACAGTTGAAACCCCCCACAAGTGACCCCATTATGGAAACTGCACCCCTCAAGGAATGTAACAAGGGGTGTAGTGAGCATATGGACCCCACTGGTGACGGACACAAATGTGGAACAATGTGGCGTGAAAATGAAATATTACATTTTTTACACTATAATGTTGGTTTAGCCTTGAATATATCATTTTCACAAGGGGTTAAAAGAGGAGAAAAAAAACAAAATGTGTAGCGCAATTTCCCCCGAGTCCGTAAATACCCCACATGTGGACATAAAGCACCATACGGGTGCAGGGTAAGCCTCCGAAGGGAAGGAGCGCCATTTGGATTTTGGAGGTTGGATTTGGCTAGAATGGATGATGAACGCCATGTCGCATTTACAGAGCCCTCGTGCTGCCAAAACACTGGAAACCCCCCACAAGTGACCCCATTCTGGAAACTGCACCCCTCAAGGAATCTAACAGGGGGGGAAAAGAGGATATGGACCCCTTGATGACGGGCACATTTGTGCCATGAAAGTGAAAAAATGAAATTTTTCCCTTTCACGTCACATTGTTCCACATTTGTGCCCGTCACCAGTGGGGTCCATATGCTCACTGCCCCCCTTGTTAGATTCCTTGAGGGGTGTAGTTTCCAGAATGGAATCACTTGTGGGGGGTTTCCAGTGTCTTGGCAGCACGAGGGGTCTGTAAATGCGACATGGCCCTTGAAATCCTTTTCAGTGAAATTCAGCTTCCAAAAGCCAATTGGCGCTCCTTCCCTTTGGAGGCTCGTCCTGCGCCCCCTTGGCACTTTATCGCCACATGTGGGGTATTTCTGTACTCGGGAGAAACTGCGCTACACATTTTTTGTCTTTTTTTGCCTCTTATCCCTTTAAGAAAATGAAAAATTGAAGGCTAGAACAACGTTTTAGTGTAAAAAATAAATTTTTCTTTTTTCACGCCATATTGTTCGGAAAATCTGTGAAGCACCTGTGGGGTCCAGATGCTCACCGCACCCCTTGTTACATTCCTTGAGGGGTGTAGTTTTCTGAATGGTGTCCCTTTAGGGGTGTTTTTTAGGTTTTGACACCCCAGAGCCTCTGCCAACCTGAAGTGGTACAGTCAAAAATGACCAAATATAACGGAGGCGTTGAAATTCACTAGGCGCTCCCTTATATCTGAGGCTTGTGGTTGCGTCAAATAGCGCAATAGGGCCACATATGGAGTATTTCTATAAACTGCAGAAACGGGGCAATAATTATTGGGGTGCATTTCTCTGGTAATAGGTTTATAATTATGAAAAATATTGGATTACAATAAAATTTCTGCACAGAAAATTAAAATTTTCAAATTCCTTACACACTTTGCTTTTATTTCTGTGACTCCCCTAAAGGGGTAAAACACTTTCTGGATGTGCTTTTGCAGAGTTTGGGGGGTGCAGTTTCTGAAATGGGATGCTTTGTGGGGCTTTCTAACATACAGGCCCCTCAAATACACTTTAAACCTGAACAGGTCCCTAAAAATATCTGATTTTGAAATTTTACTGAAAATTTGGAAATTTGCTGCTAATGTTTTAAGCTCCCTATTGTGTAAAAAAAATGAAAGATAGTTTAATAAATGCCGCCAACATAAAGTAGACATGTTGCTAATGCTATTTAATATATAATTTATGTGGTATAACCACTTTCTGTATACGCAAAAAAGTTTCAAAGTTGGAAAAATGCATTTTTTCACATTTTTTCACATTATTTGGGTTTTTTTCATAAAGATTTGTTATGAGTATCGACTCCAATTTACCAGAAATGTAAAGTACAATATGTCACGAGAAAACAATCTCAGAATCAGCCGGATAGGTAAAAGCATCCCGAAGGTATTAATGACTAAAGTGACACTGGTCATATTCATAAAATTTGTCTCTGTCATTAAGGCCATTTCAGGCTCTGTCCTTAAGGGGTTAAGGGTCATTTTTCTGAAAACATTAAATGTCAACAGAACAAGCGATTTTAAGAAACTCTGTAATAAGTTTTGTGTACTAAAAGAGTTTCCTTCTGTACTGAAAAAGCAATCTCCCAGCCTCCCCCCTCACATCAGATGAAGCAGGGTTTGTGTCCATTATGTGGCTATGGAGAGGGGAGGGGCTGTTAGGAGTGACTGAGCACGGAGCAGTCTTGCAAAGCATAACACCCTGCAATCTTCTCTCAGTAAGTTCATAGATAAGCACTGACCTTTCTGACACCTGAATTTACCGGTTTAGGTGCCCAGACAGTCTACAAACAGCTGACCTTCATGTCACCTCTTCCTGCTCCTTCATCTCCCTCAGCCCCTCCCCCCTTCATAGGCTTACAATGGAGAGAGCAGAGCCAGTCTTCACTGGCTTCTCTGTAATGAAGACGTGTTTGCCTGATAATGCACAGATAAGTCAGGGGGGGAGGCTGGGAGATTGCTTCTTGAGTACAGAAGGAGGCTTTTTTTTTTGGCTGATGAAACCTATTACAGAGTTTCTTAAAATCGCTTATACTACTGATTTCTGCAAACAAAAAAAAACATGAGTAACGCTTTAACCCCCTTAACCCTTTGAGGACCAGGCCCAAAATGACCCAGTGGACCGCGCAAATTTTGATCTTAGTGTTTTCGTTTTTACCTCCTCCCCTTCTAAGAGCTCTAGCACTCTGTTTTCTATCTACAGGCCATGTAAGTGCTTGTTTTTTACAGGAATAGTTGTACTGTGTAATGGCGTCTTTCATTTTACCATAACATGTATGATGGAATTCCAAATATATTATTTATGAAGATATAAATAGGTGAAATCGTAAATAAGAATGCAATATGGTAACGTTTGGGGGGTTCTTGTGTCTACGTAATGCACTATATGGTAACAGCGACATGACACTATTATTCTATAGGTCAGCCCGAACACAACCATATGCAGGTTACACAGATTCTCTAATGTTATATATGTATTTTTTTATGAAATCCTTTTTTTTGGCAATTAAATATTAATAAAATGAGCCTATTATGACGCTTGTAACTGTTTTATTTTTTCACATACGGGCTGTATGGGGTGTCATTTTTTCCGCCATGATCTCTAGTTTTTATTAATACCATATATGTGAAGATCGTACGTTTTGATTACTTTTTATTGATTTTTTAAAATATATAATGTAACATAAAATCGGTAATCTGCGCACTTTTTCCCCTCTTTTCGTGTACGCTGTTTACCGATCACAATGACGCTTGTTATATTTTAATAGATCGGACAATTACGCACGCTACGGTATATTATATGTTTATCTATTTATTTATTTATTTTTATATGTTTTATTTATATAATGGGAAAGGGGGGTGATTTAGACTTTTATTGGGGGAGGGGTTTTGGGGTAGTGTGATAGTGTTTTGAACTTTTTTTTTTTTTTTACACTTTTGAAGTCCCTTTGGGGGACTTTTACATCCAGTACTTTGATTTATAACGGCTGTGGCCAGCTCCCAGCGATAGACCAGCTCTCCTAGATCACGTAGAAAGATAGAGCACGGAGACTGAAGCCCCTGGATTCCGGGGTGTCAATAACAAGAAAAAAGAAACTTGATTCCTCCAGCTCATATAAAATTCCACTTTATTAATTCCAAACGTCTAAAAATGATAGTGGCTATCATTTTTAGACGTTTGGAATTAATAAAGTGGAATTTTATGAGCTGGAGGAATCAAGTTTCTTTTTTCTTGACTTTGATTTATACACTGATGAATGCTATGCCATAGGCATAGCATTGATCAGTGTTATCAGCGCTCTGCTCATTGAGCCTGCCTGTGCAGGCTCAGTGTAGCAGATCGCCGATCGGACCGCACGGAGACAGGTAAAAGACCTCCGGCAGTCCGTTTCAACAGTCGGGACCCCCGCAGTCACACTGCGGGGGTCCCGATCGGTAAGTGACAGGGGAATCCCCCTGTCACTTACACTTAAACGCCGCGGTCGCAGCCTTTAAGGGGTTAATGACACGCAGCAGTGCGATCGCTGCAGCGTGTCATTACCGGTGAGGTCCCGGCTGCTGATTGCAGCCGGCCCCCACCTGCTATGAAGCGCGCTCCACTCCGGAGCACGCTTCATAGCGGGAGAAACACCCAGGACGTAAGTTTACGTCATGGGTCGTCTGGGGACAGACTTCCATGACATAACCCTACGTCCAGGGTCGTCTAGGGGTTAAGGACCGGGCCTGAAAGGGCCTTAACGACCGGAGCAAATTTTATGAATATGACCTGTGTCACTTTATTCATTAATAACTTCAGGATGCTTTTACCTATCCGGCTGATTCTGAGATTGTTTTCTCGTGACATATTGTACTTCACATTTCTAGTAAATTGGAGTCGATACTTATAACTAATGTTTATGAAAAATCCAAAATAGCGTGAAAAATTTTGATAAAAAGCATTTTTCCAACTTTAATACTGAAAATGGTTATACCACATAAATTATATATTAAATAGCATTAGCAACATGTCTACTTTATGTTGGCAGCATTTATTAAACTATCTTTCATTTTTTTTTTTTAGACAATAGAAAGCGTAAAACATAAGCAGCAAATTTCCAAATTTTCAGTAAAATTTCAAAATCAGATATTTTTAGGGACCTGTTCAGGTTTAAAGTGTATTTGAGGGGACTGTGTGTTAGAAAGCCCCACAAGGCACCCCATTTCAGAAACTGCACCCCCCAAACTCTGCAAAAGCACATCCAGAAAGTTTTTTAACCCTTTAGGGGAGTCACAAATAAAAGCTAAGTGTGTAAGAAATTTAAAAATTTAAATTTTCTGTGCAGAGATTTTATTGTAATCCAATATTTTTCATAATTATGAACCTATTACCAGAGAAATGCACCCCAATATTGATTGCCCCGTTTCTGCAGTTTATAGAAATACCCCATATGTGGCCCTATTGCGCTATTTGACCCCAACCTCAAGCCTCAGATATAAGGGAGCGCCTAGTGAATTTCAATGGCTCCGTTATATTTGGTCATTTCTGACTGTACCACTTCAGGTTGGCAGAGGTTCTGGGGTGCCAAAACCTAAAAAACACCCCTAAAGGGACACCATTTAGAAAACTACACCCCTCAAGGATTGTAACAAGGGGTGCGGTGAGCATTTGGACCCCACAGGTGCTTAACAGATTTTCCGAACAATGTGGCGTGAAAAAAAGACAGTGTTTTTTACACTAAAACGTTGTTCTAGCCTTCAATTTTTCATTTTCACAAAGGGATAAAAGGAAAAAAAAAAACACAAAACATGTAGCGCAGTTTCTCCCGAGTACGGAAATATCCCACATGTTGACATAAAGTGCCAAGCACTCGCAGGACGAGCCTCCAAAGGGAAGGAGCGCCAATTGGCTTTTGGAAGCTGGATTTCACTGGAACGGATTTCAAGGGCCACGTCGCATTTACAGAGCCCTCGTGCTGCCAAAACACTTTAAACCCCCCACAAGGGACCCCATTCTGGAAACTACACCCCTCAAGGAATCTAACAAGGGATGCAGTGAGCATATGGACCCCACTGCTGACGGGCACAAATGTGGAACAATGTGACGTGAAAGTGAAAAATTTCATTTTTTCACTTTCACGGCACAAATGTGCCCGTCATCAAGGGGTCCATATCCTCATTGCACCCCTTGTTAGATTCCTTGAGGGGTGTAGTTTCCAGAATGGGGATTTTCCACTGTCTTGGCAGCACAAGGGCTCTGTAATTGCGACATGGCGTTCATCATCCATTCTAGCCAAATCCAACCTCCAAAATCCAAATGGCGCTCCTTCCCTTTGAAGGCTTGCCCTGCGCCCACATGGCGCTTTATGTCCGCATGTGGGGTATTTACGGACTCGGGGGAAATTGCTCTACACATTTTGTGTTGTTTTTTTTTTTCACTTTTAACCCCTTAACGACATGGGGCGTAAATTTACGCCCTGATGCCTTTAAGGACGTTCAGAGCGGGGCCGCGTGGCGACCCCGCTCTGAACCGCGGCGGTTCTGGGTGCCGCTTGTAGCCCGGGACCGTAGGTATTAGCGGGCACGGTCCGATCGCCGTGCCCGCTAATACAGTAATCAGATGCAGCTGTCAAACATGACAGCTGCATCCGATTACCGGATTCAGACGTTCCCTGGTGTCTAGTGGCGGTGATCGCTCCCCCGGGATGTTATCCCGGGGGAGTGATCTCCGTTTCTGAAGCCGGCCGGGACCGCTCCAAAATGGCGCCGTCCCCGGCTCGGCACTTGTTTACTTCCGGCTGCAGCAGCCAGAAGTAAACGAGTGCCTATCTCATGGATCTCTGCAGCATATCTATGCTGCAGAGATCTCTATGAGAGATCAAAGCACTTATACTAGAAGCCCCCCTAGGGGACTTCTAGTATAAGTGTTAAAGTAAAAAAAAAAAGTGTTGTTAATAGTAAAAAGCCCCCTCCCCTAATAAAAGTCTGAATCACCCCCCTTTTCCCAGGTTATAAATAAAAGTAAATAGAAAACATGTTTATTTATTTATCGCCGCGTGCGTAATCGCCCAAACTATTAATTAATCACATTCCTGATCTCGCACGGTAAACGGCGTCAGCGCAAAAAAATCCCAAAGTGCAAAATTGCCCTTTTTTGGTCGCATCAAATCCAGAAAAATTTTAATAAAAGGCGATCAAAAAGTCATATATGCGCAATCAAGGTACCGATAGAAAGAACACATCATGGCGCAAAAAATGACACCTCACTCAGCCCCATAGACCAAAGGATAAAAGCGCTATAAGCCTGGGAATGGAGCGATTTTAAGTGACGTATATTTGTTGACAATGGTTTAAATTTTTTACAGGCCATCAGATACAATATAAGTTATACATGTTACATATCGTTTTAATCGTAACGACTTGCGGAACATATATAACAAGTCAGTTTTACCCCAGGGCGAATGGCGTAAAAACACATTTCCCCCAAATAAACAAAATGCTTTTTTTTTTTTTCAATTTCACCACACTTTGAATTTTTTTCTGGTTTTGCAGTGTACTTTATGCAAAAATTCAGCCTGTCATTGCAAAGTACAATTAGTGACGCAAAAAATAAGGGCTCATGTGGGTTTCTAGGTGGAAAAATGCAAGTGCTATGGCCTTTTAAGCACAAGGAGGAAAAAACTAAAACGCAAAAATCGATATTGGCTCTGTCCTTAAGGGGTTAACCCCTTGTGAAAATGATAAATTCAAGGCTAGACCAACATTATAGTGTAAAAAATGTAATTCATTTTCACGGCACATTGTTCCACATTTGTGCCAGTCACCAGTAGGGTCTATATGCTCACTCCACCCCTTGTTACATTCCTTGAGGGGTGTAGTTTCCATAATGGGGTCACTTGTGGGGGGCTTCAACTGTCTTGGCAACACAGGGGCCTTTTAAATGCAACATGGCCCCTCGAAATCCATTCCAGCCAAATCCAGCCTCAAAAAACCAAATGGCGCTCCTTCCCTTTGGAGGCTTACCCTGCACCCGCATGGCGCTTTATGTCCACATGTGGGGTATTTCCGTACTCGGGGGAAATTGTTCTACACATTTAGTGTTTTTCTTTTTATCTTTTAGCCCCTTGTGAAAATGAAAAAATCATGACAAGATCAATGATTTAGAGTAAAAATTAAAAAAAAAAAATGACACTAAATGTTGGTCTAGCCTTGATTTTTTTTTTCCCATTTCCACAAGGGGTTAAAAAAGAAAATAAACGCAAAACGTGTAGGGTAATTTCCCCTGAGTACGAACATACCTCACAAGTGGACATAATGTGCCATATGGGCAAAGGGCAAGCCACCAAAGGGACAGAGCGCCATTTAGAGGCTGGAATGGAGGATGGAGGCCATGTCGCAATTACAAAGCTCCTGTGCTGCCAGGACAGTAGAAACCCCCCACAAGTGACCCCATTCTGGAAATTACACCCCATAAGGAATCTAACGAGGGGTACAGTGAGCATATGGACCCCACTGGTGACGGGCACATGTATAGAACATGTGCCGTGAAAATAAAAAATACAATTTTTTTTTAATTTTCACGTCCCAAATGTGGCAGTCACCAGGGGGCCATATCCCCGCTGCCCCCCTTGTTAGATTCCTTAAGTGGTGTAGTTTCCAGAATGGGGTCACTTGTGGGGGGTTTCTACTGTCCTGGCCGCACAGAGGCTTTGTAATTGCATCATGGCATCCTCTAATGGGAATGGCGGCCATACCTATTTAGCTGGGGAAAAGGGACAATTCTAATTTATTTGGGGGTATTAGGCCAATTATTAGTTTATAAGGTTGAAAATGACAGGTGTCCATCAAATTCAACCTGTGTTGATCCAGAAGAAGGCAAAAAAACCCTCGTAAGGCAGACGACAGTAGCCTCATCACAGGTCAAAAATTCCTTCCCGACTCCATAATGGCGATCAGAATAATCCCTGGATCAACGTGACCCCTGAAATAGGAATAAGGGACAGAATTTAGATAATGTAGAACTCCAATGACGTGTGGTACGCCTTGAAGCGATCCAGTATGCAGAGGCCGGGGTGATCAGGACAGGTGGCACACTGTAAAATGGTGTCCTTCCTGATCCCCCTGTTACACCACACTCTGCACTTCTGGGGTCTCCTGTTTTCCAGTGTGGGGGACGTCACCTGGAAAATGTTGTTCTGGTGCGATCCGGGATCCATCATATCCAGAAGCGCTGGGTCCACTCCATGGCTGCAAAATATTTGGGCTCTATTACTGCTTCTGATATTTTCGTATCGTGCCGCAAGCTACAGTAGCTCAGGCAGTGAGGGACCGGAAGAGGGGGTGCTGGTATAAAAGCTATCTCCGTACAGGTGGTAACCTTTATCCAGCAGTGGGAAGATCAGTTCCCGAATGATCTCACCACTAACTCGGAGGATGGTGGGGGGCATTGTGGGGGCTGGATTTGGGGGTCCTTTCCTTCATACACTCTAAGGGTACATGCACACTGCGGAATGGAGAAGGATAACCCTTTGTGCATTCCGCAGCTGGCATCCACCGGTGGACTGATGCGGGCGCGCGTCTCCGTCCGTGTCATAGACTCAATTCTATGCACTGGCGGATTCCGCTCTCCGTCCAACAAATTCATTCTTTGGACGGACGATGGAATCCGCCCGTTTATAACATGGAGTCTATGACACGGGTGGAGACACTCGCCTGCATCAGTCCGCCGGCGGGTGCCAGCTGCGGAATGCACAAAGGGTTATCCTTCGCCATTGCGCAGTGTGCACGTACCCTAAATCTGTAAGTGTACCCAGAGGTACTCTCACAGAGTTATTTCTCGCCATACCGTCATCTCTTATTGGGATGGTACTGGCGGGAAAGACGTGTCTGGGACGCAGCGTATGCTACGCTACCCCCAGACACGTCACTGGATGATGAGGATGAATGGAGGAACAAAGGATCCCCCCATTCATCCTCACTGGCTGTTTCGGTGTCGGAGGCAATAATAGCGGGGCAATAGGGGGGGGGGGTGTATCCGGAGTCACTAGATCTTGTAATGACTCTCTCCTTGGGGGCAGGGGAGGGGGAAATTTCCCCCTAGAAATATTAAAGGGGTTGGTCACTTTTGGTCACTTTATAGTAAAGTATGTCAGTGTACAGTATTAGTAAGTGTAGTCACTATATATACTAACAGCAGCTCCCTGTGTACCTCATACAGCTAATATCAGACTCCCCTTCACCAGGCTGTGCTGCCCTGCTCTGTTTTGTTTCTGTGCATAAAATGGCAGACATGGAGGAGCATGTGACCATGCCCTGTCCACTGTGCCCTCCATACACATATACAGGCTCAGTGGTGGACACTGGGGGGGTGGGGCATGGTCACATGATCCTCCATGTCGGCCATCTTATGGACCAAAACACCACGAAGCAGGGCAGCCCAGCCTGGAGTAGGGGAGTCTGATATTGGCTCAATGAGGTACACAGGGAGCTGCTGTCAGTATAAACAGTGAGTACACTTACTAATACTGTACACTGAACTATTTTACTATAAAGTGGCCACCTCCTTTAAGGGTTTCCTGGATACTGAATGTAGGGATCAGTAAAAGATCGTGTTACATATTGTGTGTTCCGCATCTTCTGTCTCAATTTCCCTAAATTTGGACACCTTTGATACCTCTGCTTGTGCAGTTTGTGAAGCTTCAGATTTTGTGTACGGATATGCTAATTACACTCAACATAAAAACTTCTGTGTAGTGAATCATTTCCTGTATTGACCAATTTGGGGAGATTTGGTCTCCCACTAAGATTACACATTACCCCAGGGACAATCTGCAAGCCCTGGGGACATGTGGGATCATGGAGAGAGACACAAGCTGGAAAATGCATACTTACGAGCTGCCAATGTTAAGACCACTCGAGTGACAGCACACAGCGGCTACCGTTCACAGAGAGCATAGTGTTGGTTGGTAATCTTAGCAGTGAGCTGTCAACTATACACTAAGAGAAGAGGACCAAAATGCTAACCTAAGCAATTTTGCTAATGAGAGGCATTGGCGAAATTGCTTACGTTTCATTTATTATGAAATAGTAAACGTTTTACAGATGAGAATACCCCTTTAGGGTAAATTCACACGGGCGGATCCGCAGTGGATTTAACGCTGCGAATTTGCAGCTAAATCCGCTGCGGATACTGCCCCTGTGACTTCCAATGTGATTACATACTCGCGGGATTGTCATCCCGCTGCCAGTATGTAAGTCCCGGCCCCATTAACCCCCGCCACCCGGGATGATGCATTATCTGCACCACAATCCGGCCGTATCTGAGGCTCCCGGACGACTCGCGCAGCCAGTCAGTGACTGTGGCTAGGCCTTGCACTGATTTTATGCGTGGGACCTCCAGGAGCCTCAGATGCACCAGATCGTGTTGCAGGTAATGTATGATCCTGGGAGGCAGGGGTTAATGGGGCCGGGATTTACCGACTGACAACGGGATGACAATCTCGCTGCGAGTATGTAATCACATTGGAAGTCACAGGAGCGGTATCCGCACCGGATTTAGCTGAAAAGGTTCGCTTATCTCTAGTTGTGACATCTCTGAGAACGGGGCGAGAACAAAGGGTATGAAGTGTTATTAGACTTATACATAGAATAAAGGAAGCAGACAGAAATGATTAGAATAATACAGTATAAAGATTTGACAACACTAGATTAACTCTTAAACACCCAGTTCTTCATTTACAGTCTCAGTTTTGAGTCCTCCTTCAGGTCTTGTTCCCTTCAGTCTTATGCTCCCATGTCTTACATATCATCTCATTCTTGACTTGCCCTTCCAGTAGACCATGCTTGTTACTTCATACACCTCGTGCTCTTTGTTCTGCAATTATTCTGGGCGACGTTGCTTTTTTGTTGTCCAAGAACCTTTAGATCATTGCAGGAGCAAATTTTCCGTTGGTATCGCATTATTTTCCATATGCAAGCAATATTCCTGTAAAACCAAGTGACCTTCTGATGAGAGAATCGGGGCAAACAGTGGGTATGGAATGGCATGCATGGAATCTAGACATGGAATAAATGTAGTCCTCAATCTTAATTGCCATAACTGAACACCTTACTATAAATTAAAATGTGGTGTAACATAAGATATTTATTTCCTAGGGTCAATTTTAGGTGTTTCATCCCAAATACAGGGAAGAAAGGCTATGCAACTTATCTGCAGACAACTGTTTCAGGGTTATTGTCTGTCAGTTTAGAGCTAGTGAGACTATCATTGTGTGACCAAAGTGATAAAACTTCTCCACGAGGGAGGGGATTGTAAAAATGTTTGGACATTTAAGCAATTAATGCTCCGCTGAGAGTTCTGGGAAGAAAGGATATGCAAAGCAGCTGTTTATACCATGTTTTCAAGGTAGCTTTCCATGTTTTCAAGGTAGCTTTCCATTAATGTTAGCGTTACAATTCAACTGGATTGTTAAAACATGATTCGGGATATACACTCACCGGCCACTTTATTAGGTACACCATGCTAGTAACTGGTTGGACCCCCTTTTGCCTTCAGAACTGCCTCAATTCTTCGGGGCATAGATTTAACAAGGTGCTGGAAGCATTCCCCAGAGATTTTGGTCCATATTGACATGATGGCATCACACAGTTGCCGCAGATTTGTCGGCTGCACATCCATGATGCGAATCTCCTGTTCCACCACATCCCAAAGATGCTCTATTGGATTGAGATCTGGTGACTGTGGAGGCCATTTGAGTACACTGAACTAATTGTCATGTTCAAGAAACCAGTCTGAGATGATTCTAACTTTATGACATGGCGCATTATCCTGCTGAAAGTAGCCATTAGATGTTGGGTACATTGTGGTCATAAAGGGATGGACATGGTCAGCAACAATACTCAGGTCGGCTGTGGCGTTGCAACGATGATCAATTGGTACTAAGGGGCCCAAAGAGTGCCAAGAAAATATTCCCCACACCATGACACCACCACCACCAGCCTGAACCGTTGATACAAGGCAGGATGGATCCATGCTTTCATGTTGATGACGCCAAATTCTGACCCTACCATCCGAATGTCGCAGCAGAAATCGAGACTCATCAGACCAGGCAACGTTTTTCCAATCTTCTACTGTCCAATTTCGATGAGCTTGTGCAAATTGTAGCCTCAGTTTCCTGTTCTTAGCTGAAAGGAGTGGCACCCGGTGTGGTCTTCTGCTGCTGTAGCCCATCTGCCTCAAAGTTGGACGTACTGTGCGTTCAGAGATGCTCTTCTGCCTACCTTGGTTGTAACGGTTGGCTATTTGAGTCACTGTTGCCTTTCTATCAGCTCCAACCAGTCTTCCCATTCTCCTCTGACCTCTGGCATCAACCAGGCATTTCCGCCCACAGAACTGCCGCTCACTGGATGTTTTTTCTTTTTCGGACCATTCTCTTTAAACCCTAGAGATAGTTGTGCATGAAAATCCGAGTAGATCAGCAGTTTCTGAAATACTCAGACCAGCCCTTCTGGCACCAACAACCATGCCAAGTTCAAAGGCACTCAAATCACCTTTCTTCCCCATACTGATGCTCGGTTTGAACTGCAGGAGATTGTCTTGACCATGTCTACATGCCTAAATGCACTGAGTTGCCGCCATGTAATTGGCTGATTAGAAATTAAGTGGTAACGTGCAGTTGGACAGGTGTACCTATTAAAGTGGCCGGTGAGTGTATGTTAAGCCAGAGATCTCTCCAAAAGAAGATATTACCCGGAAAAGGAGTTGTGAGTTGCTTTGCATATTCCTTTGCAGAATTCTCAAGGTCCTTTTTACACTGGTCCATAGTTACATAGTTAATACGGTTGAAAAAAGACACATATCCATCAAGTTCAACCAAGGAGGGGATTGATACAGGGAAGGGGGAGGGGTGATAGGTTCTATACATATGCATTTATATTATTTTGCTCTAAGAACTTGTCTAGGCCGTTTTTGAAGCCCTCTACTGTTTTTGCTGTGACCAGATCCTGTGGTAGACTGTTCCACAGATTCACAGTTCTCATGGTAAAGAAGACTTGTCGCCTCCAGAGATTGAACCTTTTTTTTTTCCAGGCGGAGGCAGTGCCCTCTTGTCCTTTGAGGGGGTTTTACCTGGAACATCTTTTCCCCATATCTCTTGTAGGGGCCATTTATATATTTAAATAAGTTAATCATATCTCCCCTTAAACGTCTCTTCTCCAGACTAAACAAATGTAATTTTTAATCTCTCCTCATAACTAAGATGCTCCATTCCCCTTATTAGTTTAGTTGCCCGTCTTTGTACCCTCTCCAGCTCTAGAACATCCTTTTTATGAATCTGGTTCCAAAACTGGACGGCATACTCCAGATGGGGCCGCAACAAAGCTTTATAAAGTGGTAATATTATATCCCTGTCCCATGAGTCCATGCCTGTTTTAATGCATGACAATATCCTGCTGGCCTTAGAAGCAGCTGACTGACATTGTGTGCTGTTCTGTAGTCTATTATCTACAAGTATACCCAGATCCTTCTCTATCAGTGACTCTCCCAGAGTAACTCCCCCCAGGACATATGATGCATGTGGGTTATTAGTACCCAGGTGCATAACTTTACATTTATCCACATTGAACCTCATTTGCCAAGTGGACGCCCAAACCCTCAGTGTGTCTAAGTCATCCTGTAACATCTGCACATCCTCCATAGACTGTACTGTACTACAAAGCTTGGTGTCATCTGCAAAGATAGAAACATTGCTGTTAATTCCATTCTCAATATCATTAATAAACAAGTTAAACAGAAGAGGGCCCAGTACTGACCCTTGGGGTACACCACTTATTACCCGGGACCATTCGGAGTAGGAATCATTGACCACCACTCTCTGGGTACGATTATTAAGCCAGTTTTCAATCCAGTTACACATTAAATTTTCCAAACCGATAGACTTTAACTTACCTATCAGACGTCCATGAGGAACTGTGTCAAATGCTTTTGCAAAATCCAGGTACACTATATCCACAGCCGCTCCGCCATCCAGGCTTCTACTTACCTCTTCATAGAAACATATTAGATTGGTTTGACAGCTTCTGTCCTTAGTAAAACCATGCTGGTTATCACTTATAATACTATTAGCCACTACATATTCCTGGATGTAGTCCCTTATAAGCCCCTCAAATAGTTTCCCCACAATGGACGTTAAGCTTACGGGTCTATAGTTACCTGGGGAAGTTCGAGAGCCCTTTTTGAAGATCGGCATTACATTTGCCTTACGCCAGTCCCTCGGCACAATACCAGTAAGCAAAGAATCACGGAATATTTCATACAAGGGTAGAAAAATTACAGAACTGAGTTCCCTAAGAACTCTGGGCTGTAATCCATCAGGCCCTGGAGCTTTGGTTACATTGAGTTTGTTTAATTTATCTTGGACCATATCTATAGTAAACCAGTTCAGTACATTACATGTGTTAGCAGCACAGGCCCCACCCACCTCAGTACTGGCCCCACCCACCACAGCTCCATCCTCTTTTGTATATACAGAACTGAAGAACCCATTAAGTAACTCTGCTTTCTCCTGATCCCCAGTTATTAACTCCCCGTCGCCATTATTTAGGGGTCCTACATGCTCTGACCTTGGTTTTTTTGCATTAATATATTTGAAGAATTTTTTGGGGTTTCTTTTGCTTTCTATAGCTACCTGCCTTTCATTGTGAATTTTTGCTGCTTTTATCACCTTTTTACAGGTTTTGTTGACTTCTTTGTAATGTTTAAATGCTACAGCTGACCCCTCTGATTTATAATTTTTGAATGCCCCTTTTTTCTCATTTATAGCCCTTCTAACCTCGGTTGTAAGCCATGTGGGATTGGATTTTAACCGTTTATATTTGTTACCCATAGGAATATATTTGGCAGTACAGTTATTTAATGTGGATATGAAGATTTCCCATTTATTAGCTGTATCCGTATGTGACAGCAGACGCTCCCAGTCTATGCCCTGAAGTTCTGCCCTTAACCCAGGAAAATTGGCCCTTTTAAAATTAAGAGTTTTTGCCCTCCCAACATGTTTATCGTTTCTACACTTTAAGCTAAAAGTCACTATATTGTGGTCACTATTCCCCAGGTGTTCATGGACAGTGACATCCCCAACCAGCTCAGCGTTGTTAGAAATAACCAGATCCAACAAGGCATCACTTCTAGTTGGCTCCTCCACAAACTGGCCCAGAAAATTATCCTGCAGGAGGTTAAGAACTTCCCTCCCCTTTGTGGTTTTAGCTGAACCGTGACCCCAATCTATATCTGGGTAGTTGAGGTCCCCCATTATCACTACTGTTCCCTCCCGGGCAGCCCGTTCTATTTGTCTATTCAACTGGCCATCTACCTCCTCAGTAATGTTGGGGGATCTATAGATTACACCAAGAATAATTTTTTCACTCTTTACCTCCTTCTGTAGCTCTACCCATAATGCTTCCACATCATCACAGTCATCGCCCACTATTGCATCTTTTACACTCACTTTAATATCATTTCTGACATACAGACATACTCCTCCTCCCCTTCTGCCCACCCGGTCCCTTCTGAACAACGTAAATCCCTGAATATTGACAGCCCAGTCATGTGAGGAGTCCAGCCATGTCTCAGTCACACCAACCACATCAATGGACTCCTCCAGAACCAAGGCCTCTAGCTCCCCCATCTTGCTGGCTAGACTTCTGGCATTACTAACCATACACTTTATATTACCATCGAGTTTAACCGCTTCATTATAAGAAATGGGATTTATTACTGTGCTGTGGCTACAATCATCCCCACTGTTCATCCGCAACATATGGATCTCCCTATGCACTGCTCTTATCCTCCCCCCACAGGACCCTTCTCCTCCCTCCTCATTGTTCTGTCCCCTCTCTAACCTATCTGCCACTACATTACATACTACATTGTCCTCCCTCCACATCCCTAGTTTAAAAACCCCTCCACCCCTTCTAGGATTCTCTCCCCCAGCACAGCGGACCCCCTTCCATTAAGGTGCAAATTATCTGCGGAAAACAGATTGTACCCCAATGAAAAGTCAGCCCAGTGCTCTAAAAACCCAAACCCTTCTCTCCCTAAGCTCCCGCTGTCTTTCCTGCGATGCGCATGGCACAGGCAGTATTCCAGAGAATACCACCTTGGAGGTCCTTCCCTTCAACTTAGCACCTAGTTCTCTAAAATTATTTTTAATAGACCTTCACCTACCTTGTATCCTGTCATTGGTTCCCACATGGACCACGACAGCTGGGTCATCCCCAGCCCCCCTAAGTAATTTATCCACCCTTTCCACCACATGCCGAACCCTGGCACCAGGGAGACAGCAAACCATTCGGTTGAGGCGGTCTTGGCGACAAATTATTCTATCCGTCTTCCTGATTATAGAATCCCCTACAACCACTAGCTGTCTAGGCCTACCTACAATACCATCCCGCCCACTACTAGTTGGACTGTTCCCCCGGCTGTTAGGGAGAACAGGTTCCACTAGAGCTGCCATTTCTGACACGGATGCCCTTGCATCATCACCTAACTTGGCAATTTTGCTTGGGCATATAGTAGGAGAAGTGGCCTTCCTTTTCTTGGATCCCTTACTGGTCCCTCTAACGACATTAACCCAGCTACTTACTTGGGCCTCCTGATCTATATCACCACCCTCCATCTCTAACCCACTAACTTCCTGCTCAGTGAGCCGAAGTTCCCTCTCAAGGTGGCCAAGTTCCCTCAGTGTTGCAATATGCTTCTCCAGATCTCAAACTCGAGCTTCTAGATGGGCAACATGCTCACATCTGTCACAGCGGTACTCACCCTGGAACACCTGCTCCAGTTGTGCGTACATGCGGCAGACTGCGCACTGAATGAATCCTTCCATCTCGCTAGCCATCATCCTCAGTGCAACAAAAACAGTGAAAAAGAAAGAGATTCAGCACTTACCAGAACTTGAAACTCCTTCTTTTAACTCCACTTATTTTCAACCACTTGTCAGCAAGCACAGTGAGCAAGCACACACAGTGAGTGCTGAGCCTTGATTTAAGCACCTGAGATCAATTAACCCCACCCCCAGGTGCAGAGCAGACCAGAGAAAAAAAAACAGTTTGGACCTGTTTAACCCCTTAGTGACCGCTGATACGGTTTTCTACGGCGGTCACTAATGGTCCTTATTCTGCTGCCATCAGCTTTTTACGGCGATGGCAGAGAATAAGGCTGCGGGGCCGGGACGGCCCCCACCCCATCCCCCCGGCTACCGGAGGTAGCTGAGGGGTTGGGGCAGTGTGTGGGGTCCGTCCCGCCCCCCCCCCCCTTACCGACGATCGCCGCTATTAACGTTATAGCGGCGGCCGTCGGTAAAGGGAATTACCGGTGCCGCCGCCGCCTTTCATCTCCCCCCGCCGTGAATCTACGGCGGGGGGAGATGTAATAAGTGTATATCAGACCCCCCTAGTGCCCCAATAACTAACCCCCCTCCCCCGGCGGCCATCATTTCCAAGATGGCCGCCGCCATCGCTGTGAACCGACTAACGTCGGTTCACAGCGATTAAAAAGTTAAAATGAATGAAAGCCCATGCTCTCCGCCACCGGAGGTAGCGGAGAGCATGGGGCAGTCATCGGGGACCCCCCTGTGGGGTCCCGGTACAAGCGATCAGCGGTATATACTATATACCGCTGATCGCTTGTGCCATGTGCTCCCGGCACTTTTTATCCCCTGTCACCATAAATGATTGGTGACAGGGGATAAAAAGTGATGTCCCCCCACCCCCCAAGTCACCCCCCCTTCCCCATATACTCACCGGATCCACGGAGCTCCTTCCTCCTCGACGTCCTGGCTGGTTATGAAGTGCGCATGCGCTTCACAACCAGCCAACTCTGAAAATTTAAAGTGACAGAGACCAATTTGGTCTCTGTCACTGAACTATGATTACTGTGATAGAAAATATCACAGAAATCATAGTAATACAGTGAAAATGAATATGTAAAGTACAAAAAGTGACAAACATACAAAAAAATAAAACACACACTTTTTATTATAGTAATAATTGCAGTTTACTCCCAAATTACCCCTAACCCCTCCCCAGATTACCCGTAACCACCGCACGTTGCCCGTAACCACCGCACGTTGCCCGTAACCACCGCACGTTGCCCGTAACCACCGCACGTTGCCCGTAACCACCGCACGTTGCCCGTAACCACCGCAAATTGCCAGTGACCCCCTCCAGATTGCCCGTAACCACCCCAAATTACATGTACCCACCCCAGATTACCTATAAGTACTTCAGTTTATCAGTAACAATCCCAGATTGTCTGTAACCCTTCCAGGTTGCACATAACCCCCCCAGGTTCCCCGTAATCATGCCAGATTACATGTAACCCCCCCAGATTGCACGTAACCACTGCGCGTTGCCTCTGACCACGCCACGATGCCTCTGACCACCGCACGTCGCCTCTGACCACCGCACGTCGCCTCTGACCACCGCACGTCGCCTCTGACCACCGCACGTCGCCTCTGACCACCGCACGTCGCCTCTGACCACCGCACGTCGCCTCTGACCACCCCAAATTGCCAATGACCCTCTCCAGATTGCGGTGCCCATGTCAGATTACAGGTACCCACCCCAGATTGCCTATAAGAACTTCAGTTTATCCGTAACCACCCCACATTGCCCTAAAACCACCCAACGTTGCCCGTAACCACCCCAGATTGTCAGTAAGCACTGCAGGTTGCGCGTAACCACCCCACGTTGCCCGTATCCACCTCAGATTGTCTGTAAGCACTGCAGGTTGCCCGTAACCAGCCAACGTTGCCTGTAACCACCCCAGATTGTCTGTAAGCACAGCAGGTTGCCCGTAACCACCCCACGTTGCCCGTATCCACCCCAGATTGTCTGTAAGCACTGCAGGTTGCCCGTAACCACCCCACGTTTCCCGTAACCGTCCCAGATTGTCTGTAAGCACAGCAGGTTGCCTGTAACCAGCCCACGTTGCCTGTAACCAGCCCACGTTGCCTGTAACCAGCCCACGTTGCCTGTAACCAGCCCACGTTGCCTGTAACCAGCCCACGTTGCCTGTAACCAGCCCACGTTGCCTGTAACCAGCCCACGTTGCCTGTAACCAGCCCACGTTGCCCATAACCACCACACGTTGCCCGTAACCACCCCGCGTTGCCCGTAACCACCCCACGTTGCCCGTAACCACAGCAGGTTGCCCGTGACCACCCCATGTTGTCCGTAACCACCCCAGATTACCTGTAACCACCTCAGGTTGCCCATAACCACCCCTGGTGGCCCGTAACCACCCCACATTACCTGTAATCTCATTTTTTTTATTTTATTTTAGTAACTGCGCTATTCTAATAACCATTACTAGCTGCGGTTTTGCTCCTGTAAATTGGCGCTCCTTCCCTTCTGAGCCCTGCTGTGTGCCCATACAGTGGTTTATGCCCACATATGAGGTACCGTTTTACTCAGGAGAACCTGCGTTACAGATTTTGGGGTACGTTTTCTCTCCTGTTCCTCGTCAAATTGAGAAATTTCAAACTAAACCAACATATTATTGGAAAAATTCGAGTTTTTCATTTTTACTGGCCAATTTTGAATACTTTCCTCTAATACCTGTGGGGTAAAAATGGTCACCACACCCCAAGATGAATTCTTTGAGGGGTGCTCTTTCCAAAATGTGGTGACTTTTGGGGGGAATCTATTCTGCTGACACTACAGGGGCTCAGCAAACGCACCTGGCGCTCAGAAACTTCTTCAGAAAAATCTGCACTGAAAATGCTAATTGGCGCTCCTTCCCTTCTGAGCCCAGCTGTGTGCCCATGCAGTGGTTTATGCCCACATATGGGGTACCGTTGTACTCAGGAGAACCTGCTTTACATATATTGGGGTGAAATTTCTCTCCTGTTCCTCGTGAAATTGAGAAATTTCAAACTAAAGGAACATATTATTGGAAAAAT
This sequence comes from Dendropsophus ebraccatus, assembly GCF_027789765.1. NCBI lineage: Eukaryota > Metazoa > Chordata > Amphibia > Anura > Hylidae > Dendropsophus > Dendropsophus ebraccatus. The sequence continues at coordinate 42,706,843 of NC_091454.1, read as the reverse complement.
TCGAGTTTTTCATTTTTACTGTCTACTTTTGAATACTTTCCTCTAATACCTGTGGGGGTCAAAATGGTCACCACACACCAAGATGAATACTTTGAGGGGTGCACTTTCCAAAATGGAGTGACTTATGGCGAGATTTTACTCTGCGGACACTACAGGGGCTCTGCAAACGCACCTGGCGCTCGGAAACTTCTGCAGCAAAATCTGCATTGAAAAAGCTAATTGGCGCTCCTTCCCTTCTGAGCCCTCCTGTGTGCCCATGCAGTGGTTTATGCCCACATATGGGGTACCATTGTACTCAGGAGAACCTGCGTTACAAATTTTGGGGTACTTTTTTCCTCTTGTTCCTCGTGAAATTGAGAAATTTCAAACTAAACGAACATATTATTGGAAGAATTCAAGTTTTTCATTTTTACTGTTTTCTTTTGAATACTTTCCTGTAATACCTGTGGGGTCAAAATGGTCACCACACACCAAGATGAATTCTTTGAGGGGTGTACTTTCCAAAATGGGGTGACTTATGGGGGGTTTTCTCTCTGCTGACACTACAGGGGCACTACAAACGCACCTGGCGCTCAGAAACTTCTTCAGCAAAATCTGCATTGGAAAAGCTAATTGGCGCTCCCTTCCTTCTGAGCCCTGCTGTGTGCCTATACAGTGGTTTACGCCCACATATGGGGTACCATTGTACTCAAGAGAATCTGCTTTATAAATTTTGGGGTGCTTTTTGTCTCATATTCCTTTTGAAAATGAGAAACTTTAATCTAAACGTATATATTATTGGAAAATTAAAATTTTCAATTTTTTTACTGCCTAATTGTGAATACTTTCCTCCAGCCCCTGTAGGGTTAAAATGCTCATTATACCCCTAGATTAATTCTTTAAGGTGTGTAGTTTCCAAAATGGGGTCACTTATGGGGGTTTTCAGGATACCAGACTTCTAAATCCATTTAAAAAAAGAACTGGTCCCTGAAAAAATCAGTTTCACGAAAATGTGATAATTTGCTGATAAATTTCTAAGCCCCATAACACCCTAAAAAAGTAAAATATGTTTACCAAATTATGCCAGAATAAAGAAGACATATTGGTAATGTGACTTAGTAACTAATTTATGTGCTACGACTTTCTTTTTTTAGAAGCAGAGAATTTCAAAGTTCATAAAATGCAAATTTTTTCAATTTTTCATGATATTTTGATGTTTTTCACAAAAAACACACAAAATAGTGACCAAATTTTGCCACTAACATAAAGTGCCATATGTCACGAAAAAACAATCTCAGAATCGCTAGCATACGTTAAAGCATCACTGAGCTATAAGAGCATAAAGTGAGACAGGTCAGATTTTGAAAAATTAGCCTGGTCATTAAGGCCCAAACTAGCTGCAGCACGAAGGGGTTAACTAAGCATCTATGGCACTAGCTATCTATGCACTGCAGCAATGCACACCACACAATTGCACAAAAACAACAATATATCAGTCACTCCAAACCCACAGAATCACCAACAACTCCTTTTTTAAACTCCACTTATTTTCAACCACTTGTCAGCAAGCAAAAGTTGTGCAAGAAAAAGTTAAAACAACAAAAAGATCAAACAACAAGCAAAAATGTGTTTGTATGTTGTTCACCTCTTTTGTGCTGACCGCAAAATTGTTGTTAATCTATCTCAAGTCTTTCGGTGTAAACACTAATCGTTCACAGCATATACATACGAACGCAATTATGATCATATTTACATTTGTAATGATTGTATGAATGACTTTTCATAACTATATCCTCATCAAAATGCTGATTTAAAAGAAAAAAATCATTACTTGTCATTCGCTAAATAAGTGCTTAAGCAATTTATTTGTAGGTGTAAAAGGATCCTTAGTTGGAGCATGAGTGGCTTATGTCTTTGGGCTATGTTCCCACAATGTTGAACATTTACGGCCGTTGTTTATGAACGTTCTTTCCAACCATTGTTTTTTTTAATCAAGAAGAATTTTATTAAGGTTTTGTCATTTTTAGACAGACAACAGCAACAGGTGTAGAAAACAGACACAGAGTCCACCCCTGGAAGAAACAACACACTCAAAGAAACAAAAGCAAATAATCTTCTGGCAAAGTCCCATACAATGCATCATAAAGTCTGTCTTGAGGAATATAAAGATGAAGCATCACAATGAGAGAAGGTGGTCGGAAGGGAATCCCATAACTGTGAATGCAAATTAAATTAATGCCCAGCTATCCAGCAATCAACAGAAGTAGTTCACCTACCTGATGGCACTCCATCCGGAGGCGAGGGCGAAGGGGGGGTCCTGCCCCTAGTAAGCGATGCGGGCGCCAGTCCTGGCGTGTCAAGCCATCGTGCCCAGATTTTATCAAATTTCCTCAGAGCCTCCCTTTTTTCATAAGCATATTTCTCATTGGCTATAAGCCAGTTTACCTCAGCTATAAATGAGGAAGAAGTTGGGGGAGTCTGATCCAGCCAGGACTGGGCTATTAATTTCCTGGCCATATAAAGTATACGGGCCACGGCCAACTTCTCAGGGGCTTTAAGGGTAATGTCTTCGACATAGCCCAAGATGCAGACTAAGGGGGATTGCTCTATCTGAATAGTGAATACTTTCTGTATAGTAGAGGCAACATCTTGCCAGTATCTAGTCAATTTAGGACGTCCCCAAAACATATGCAGGAGCCCCCCTTCATCCCTCCGACACCTAGGACACAGCGCGTCCAGGCGGATCCCCACCTTAAACAGGAAGGCAGGAGTCCTATATACACGGTGTAGTAAGTACAACTGTGATAAACGGTGCTGTTCACCCACCGACAACTGGGGGGTCATACTCAAAACCTCTTTCCAGAGATCATCCTCCAACGGGCCCAAATCAGCCTCCCATTTTTCTTTTATAGTCAATAGATGTTGTTCTAGGAATTTTTGTGAATTTAAAGGTATAGGATGGATATGAGACCAGTAGCTGATGTAGAGGCGCCAACAATATGTATGGGTGGAACATGAACCCGTTCTCGTGTGAAAACTTCCCCCTCCCCCTCGCAAGCGTGGCCAACTGTAAATATTTGTAAAACTGGGTTCTCGGTATAGGGTATTCCTCTCCTAGTCCCACACTCCGTAGGCTTCAAGATTTCCATTGGGAGAAACCCTCCAGGGAAAAAAGTTCCCCCAGCCAGGGTGTATCCCAAATAGAGGTATAAGGTGAGCAACCCATCAGCCCACACATATCCCGGATCTTCCACCAAACCCTGTGGTATAGTTGCAAAGTGGGACAGCCCGCTGCAGCGGTAGAGAATTTCTTTGCCTCTAAGACCTCAAACAGCTGGGATGAACCAAAGTGTGATTGTAGTAATATTGCCGTAGCGTCCGAAACTGTATCAGTTTCCCATCCACGAAGATGTTTGAGCTGAGAGGCCAAGAAATATATCATAGCATTGGGTACCGCTAAGCCTCCCGCTGTTTTTGCCCTCTGTAAAGTTTCCAATTTGATGCGTGGGTGTTGGGATCCCCACGCTACCCCACGTTCAGGATCCCTGAACAAACTATGTACCTTATGAAAAAACCGCAAGGGAACCCACAGGGGAGAGTTGTGTAGCACATACAGTAGTTGGGGCATCCATATAATTTTGAGTAGATTTGTACGTCCCACCACCGATAATGGTAACTTTCGCCATACACCCAATTTAGATTGGAATTTAGAGAGAATAGGGGCAAGGTTAAGCCTCTATGTTCTAATATCCTTATGCACCATAATCCCAAGGTACTTAAAGTTACTTACAACCTTCATGGGGATAGAGGGGTCCAACAAACGGACAGAGACCTCATCAACTGGCATGAGTACAGATTTGTCCCATCCAATGGACAGGCCAGAGTATCGACCACAATTGTTTATGAGAGAGAGAGCTGTAGATAAAGATTCATCCGCATCATTTAGGTATAGTAACACATCATCTGCATATAATGCAATTTTTTCCTCATGTGGACCCCTCTTAAACCCATGAACATCCGGATGTTGTCTTATTAGGGCCGCAAGTGGTTCTATCGCTAGCGCGAACAGGAGTGGGGAAAGCGGGCAGCCCTGCCTGGTTCCCCTATATAATGGAAATCTGGAGGACAGTCCCCCATTAATTTTTAATCTAGCACAAGGTGAAGAGTACAATAGTTTTACCCACATGATAAACCGGGGCCCGAAACCCATCCTTTCCAAAACTGCCCAAAGGAATGGCCACTCGACGCTGTCAAAAGCCTTGACAGCGTCTAATGAGCAGACCCCCCATGCACCCGACCCCTCCGAGGGCAACTGTAGGTTGATAAATAGTCGGCGAATATTCATTGCTGTGGACCGAGCGGGTATAAATCCCGTCTGGTTGTGGTGCACCAGGGAGGACATATACAGGGACAGCCTGGTGGCAATGGCTTTAGCCAAAATTTTTATATCCGCAGTTAATAAAGAAATAGGCCTATATGACCCCGGCCAGGACGGATCCCTGCCAGGCTTGGGCAGGACTACAATTACAGCTTCCCGCATAGTTTCTGGAAGGAGACCTGTTTCCAATGAGGCCTGCCAGACCTCCAGCAGCCTGGGCAACAGTACATCCCCGACTTTCTTGTATAGTTCCCCAGGTAGCCCATCCATCCCCGGGGCCCTACCATTAGCCATGGACGCGGCTGCCAGTTCCAATTCCTCCAGTGTTAACGGGGAGTCCAGAGACTCTCTAATGTCGTCAGTGAGGGTGGGAAGAGAAATAGATGACAGAAATTCTGAAATTTGAGGGAGGGTGACCTCCAAATTAGAGCTATAAAGAGTGTCATAGTAGGAGAGGAATACCCCAATGATGGCTGGTGTAGAGGTGACCAAGGCACCATGAGTTAAAGTGTCACTGTCGTGAAATTTTTTTTTTGCAGAAATCAATAGTCCAGGAGATTTTAAGAAACTTTGTAATTGGGTTTATTATCCGAAAAATGCATTTTTATCATGGAAAAGCAGTTTGAAGCTCTCCCCCCTGTCTTCATTGTTCTCCTATGGAGAGAGCTAAAGAAAAGACCAAAACAGGACAACAAAGAGTTAATCTACAAATCCCTCACGGGATATCTCCTGTGACCATCACCAGTGACCTCTCTGAGCTCGGATTACAGCTGTCACCCAGCTCCTTGCCTGTAATCCTCTGTTATCTGCTTTCTGCTGCCGGCTAACTCCCTCCTTCCTCCTCCCCCCTCCCCTCTCCCTAGAGCAGACAGGGTACGACTCCTGCAACAAGTCACAATTTTCAGATTTTTCAGAGTGGATGAAAAAGAGGAAGGAGGGGGGGGACCTGGGAAAAGGCTTTTTACATGCAGATAATGGCAGATTTGGCTAATAAACCCAATTACAAAGTTTCTTAAAATCGCCTGGACTATTGATTTCTGCAAAAATAAAAAAAAAATACGACAGTGACTCTTTAACCCCTTAAGGACCGGGCCTGAAATGGCCTTAAGGACCGGAGCAAATTTTATGAATTTGACCAGTGTCACTTTATTCATTAATAACTTCGGGATGCTTTTACCTATCCGGCTGATTCTGAGATTGTTTTCTCGTGACATATTGTACTTCACATTTCTTGTAAATTGGAGTCGATACTTATAACGAATCTTTATGAAAAAACCCAAAATAGCGTGAAAAATTGTGAAAAAATGCATTTTTCCAACTTTAAAACTTTTCTGCTTATACAGAAAATGGTTATACCACATAAATTATATATTAAATAGCATTAGCAACATGTCTACTTTAACCCTTTAAGGACATGGCCCATTTTCGTTTTTACGTTTTCGGTTTTTCCTCCTTGTGTTTAAAAGGTCATAGCACTTGCATTTTTCCACCTAGAAACCAACGTGACCCCTTATTTTTTGCTTCACTAATTGTACTTTGCGATTACAGGCTGAATTTTTGCATAAAGTACACTGCGAAACCAGAAAAAAATTCAAAGTGTGGTGAAATTGAAAAAAAAAACGCATTTCTTTTATTTGGGGGAAATGTGTTTTTACGCCATTCGCCCTGGGGTAAAACTGACTTGTTATGCATGTTCCTCAAGTCGTTACGATTAAAACGATATATAACATGTATGACTTATATTGTATCTGATGGCCTGTAAAAAATTCAAACCGTTGTTAACCAATATACGTTCCTTAAAATCGCTCCATTCCCAGGCTTATAGCGCTTTTATCCTTTGGTCTATGGGGCTGTATGAGGTGTCATTTTTTGCGCCATGATGTGATCTTTCTATCGGTACCTTGATTGCCCATATACGTCTTTTTGATCGCTTTTTATAAAATTTTTTCTGGATTTGATGCGACCAAAAATGCGCAATTTTGCACTTTGGGATTTTTTTGCGCTGACGCCGTTTACCGTACGAGATCAGGAATGTGATTAATTAATAGTTCGGGCGATTACGCACGCGGTGATAGCAAACATGTTTATTTATTTGTTTACTTTTATTTAAAACCTGGGAAAAGGGGGGTGATTCAGACTTTTATTAGGGGAGGGGGCTTTTTACTATTAACAACACTTTTTTTTTTTTTTTTTTTACACATATACTAGAAGCCCCCCTGGGGGACTTCTAGTATATACACTTGGATCTCTCATTGAGATCTCTGCAGCATAGATATGCTGCAGAGATCCATGAGATCGGCACTCGTTTGCTTTCGGCTGCTGCAGCCGAAAACGAACGAGTGCCGAGCCGAGGACGGCGCCATCTTGGACGCGTCCCCGGCCGGCATCAGTAACGGAGATCGCTCCTCCGGGACAAGGTCCCGGAGGAGCGATCTCCCCCACTAGACACCAGGGAAACGTTGCCTCCGGTAATCGGAGGCAGCTGTCAACTTTGACAGCTGCCTCCGATTAGCTAATTAGCGGGCACGGCGATCAGACCGTGCCCGCTAATAGCGGCGGTCCCGGGCTACTCGCGGCACCCGGGATCGCGGCACTTCAAAGCGGGGCCGCCGCGCGGCCCCGCTTTGAAGTGCAAGTGAGGACATAGGACGTACCGGTACGTCCTATGTCCTTAAGAGGTTAAGTTGGCGGCATTTATTAAACTATATTTCATTTTTTTTAGACAATAGGAAGCTTAAAACATTAGCAGCAAATTTCCAAATTTTCAGTAAAATTTCAAAATCAGATATTTTTAGGGAACTGTTCAGGTTTAAAGTGTATTTGAGGGGACTGTGTGTTAGAAAGCCTCACGAAGCACCCCATTTCAGAAACTGCACCCCCTAAACTCTGCAAAAGCATATCCAGAAAGTTTTTTAACCCTTTAGGGGAGTCACAGAAATAAAAGCTAAGTGTGTAAGAAATTAGAAAATTTTAATTTTCTGTGCAGAGATTTTATTGTAATCCAATATTTTTCATAATTATAAACCTATTACCAGAGAAATGCACCCCAATATTGATTGCCCCGTTTCTGCAGTTTATAGAAATACCCCATATGTGGCCCTATTGCGCTATTTGACGCAACCACAAGCCTCAGATATAAGGGAGCGCCTAGTGAATTTCAATGGCTCCGTTATTTTTGGTCATTTTTGACTGTACCACTTCAGGTTGGCAGAGGCTCTGGGGTGCCAAAACCTAAAAAACACCCCTAAAGGGACACCATTTAGAAAACTACACCCCTCAAGGAATGTAACAAGGGGTGCGGTGAGCATCTGGACCCCACAGGTGCTTCACAGATTTTCCAAACAATATGGCTTGAAAAAAGACTAAAGTATTTTTTACACTAAAATGTTGTTCTAGCCTTCAATTTTTCATTTTCACAAAGGGATAAAAGGAAAAAAAAAAACACAAAACATGTAGCGCAGTTTCTCCCGAGTACGGAAATACCCCACATGTGGACATAAAGTGCCAAGCGGGCGCAGGACGAGCCTCCAAAGGGAAGGAGCGCCAATTGGCTTTTGGAAGCTGGATTTCACTGGAATGGATTTCAAGGGCCATGTCGCATTTACAGAGCCCTCGTGCTGCCAAAACACTGGAAACCCCCCACAAGTGACCCCATTCTGGAAACTACACCCCTCGAGGAATCTAACAAGGGGTGCAGTGAGAATATGGACCCCACTGGTGACGGGCACAAATGTGGAAAAATGTGACGTGAAAGTGAAAATTTTCATTTTTTCACTTTCATGGCACAAATGTGCCCGTCATCCAGGGGTCCATATCCTCACTGCACCCCTTGTTAGATTCCTTGAGGGGTGTAGTTTCCAGAATGGGGTCACTTGTGGGGGGTTTACAGTGTTTTGGCAGCACAAGGGCTCTGTAAATGCGACATGGCGTTCATCATCCATTCTAGCCAAATCCAACCTCTAAAATCCAAATGGCGCTCCTTCCCTTCGGAGGCTTGCCCTGCACCCACATGGCGCTTTATGTCCAGATGTGGGGTATTTACGGACTAGGGGGAAATTGCTCTACACATTTTGTGTTTTTTTTTCTCTTTTAACCCCTTGTGAAAATGATAAATTCAAGGCTAGACCAACATTATAGTGTAAAAAATTTAATATTTCATTTTCACGCCACATTGTTCCACATTTGTGCCCGTCACCAGTGGGGTCCATATGCTGACTACACCCCTTGTTACATTCCTTGAGGGGTGTAGTTTCCATAATACTTGTGGGGGGTTTAACTGTCTTGGCAACACAGGGGCCTTTTGAATGCAACATGGCCCCTCGAAATCCATTCCATCCAAATCCAGCCTTCAAAAACCAAATGGCGCACCTTCCCTTTGGAGGCTTACCCTGCACCCGCATGGCGCTTTATGTCCACATGTGGGGTATTTCCGTACTCAGGGGAAATTGCTCTACACATTGTGTTTTTTTTTATCTTTTAACCCCTTGTGAAAATGAAAAAATCAAGACAAGATCAATGATTTAGAGTAAAAATTAAAAAAAAATTACACTAAATGTTGGTCTAGCCTTGATTTTTTTCCATTTCCACAAGGGGTTAAAAAAGAAAATGAACACAAAACGTGTAGGGTAGTTTCCCCTGAGTACGAAAATACCCCACATGTGGACATAATTTGCCATATGGGCACAGGGCAAGTCACCAAAAGGACAGAGCGCCATTTAGAGGCTGGAATGGGGGATGGAGGCCATGTCGCAATTACAAAGCTCCTGTGCTGCCAGAACAGTAGAAACCCCCCACAAGTGACCCAATTCTGGAAACTACACCCCATAAGGAATCTAACAAGGGGTGCAGTGAGCATATGGACCCCACTAGTGATGGGCACATGTGTAGAACATGTGCCGTGAAAATAAAAAATACCATTTTTTTCATTTTCACGTCCCAAATGTGGCCGTCACCAGGGGGCCATATACCCGCTGCCCCACTTGTTAGATTCCTTATGGGGTGTAGTTTCCAGAATGGGGTCACTTGTGGGGGGTTTCTACTGTCCTGGCCGCACAGAGGCTTTGTAATTGCATCATGGCATCCTCTAATGGGAATGGCGGCCATACCTATTTAGCTGGGGAAAAGGGACAATTCTAATTTATTTGGGGGTATTAGGCCAATTATTAGTTTATAAGGTTGGAAATGACAGGTGTCCATCAAACTCAACCTGTGTTGATCCAGAGGAAGGCAAAAACCCCTCGTGAGGCAGACGACAGTAGCCTCATCACAGGGGAAAAATTCCTTCCCGACTCCATAATGGCGATCAGAATAATCCCTGGATCAACGTGACCCCTGAAATAGGAATAAGGGACAGAATTTAGATAAAGTAGAACCCCAATGACGTGTGGTGCGCCTTGGAGCGATCCAGTATACAGAGGCCGGGGGGATCAGGACAGGTGTCACACTGGAAAATGTTGTCCTTCCTGATCCCCCTGTTACCCCACACTCTGCACTTCTTCTGGGGTCTCCCTTTCTCCAGTGTGGGGGACGTCACCTGGAAAATGTTGTCCTGGTGCGATACGGGGTCCCTCATATCCAGAAGTGCTGGGTCCGCTCCATGGCTGCTAAATATTAGGGCTCTATTACTACTTCTGATATGTTCGGATCGTGCCGCAAGCTACAGTAACTCGGGCAGCGAGGGACCGGAAGAGGGGGTGCTGGTATAAAAGTTATCCCCGTACAGGTGGTGACCTTTATCCAGCAGTGGGAAGATCAGTTCCCGGACGATGTCACCACTAACTCCGAGGATGGGGGGGGGGGGAGTGGGCATCTGGGGGCTGGATTCGGGTGTCCCTTCCTTCATACACTCTAAGGGTACGTGCACACTGCGGAGGATAACCCTTTGTGCATTCCGCAGTTGGCACCCGCCGGCGGACTGATGCGGGCGCACGTCTCCGTCCGTGTCGTAGACTCCATTCTATGCACGGGCGGATTCCGCTCTGCGTCCAACGTGTTGATGGAATGACGGATGATGGAATCCGCCCATGCATAGGATAGAGTCTATGACACGGGCGGAGACGCGCCCCTGCATCAGTCCGCCGGCGGGTGCCAGCTGCGGAATGCACGAAGGGTTATCCTTCGCCATTCCGCAGTGTGCACGTACCCTGGATCTGTAAGTGTACCCTGAGGTACTCTCACAGAGTTTGTAGAATTTCACGCCATACCGTCATCTCTTATTGGGACGGTACTGGCAGAAAAGACGTGTCTGGGGGGCAGCGTACGCTACGCTACTCCCAGACACGTCACTGGATGATGAGGAGGATGAGGATGAATGGAGGAACAAAGTACCCCCCATTCATCCTCACTGGCTGTTTCGGTGTCGGAGGCAATAATAATGTATGCGTCCGATACCGAAAACACCCTGGGGGCCATCTTTATATGGGGATTGGTATATGGGGTATGTAGTGGTGTAGTGTAAAACTTTATTCAATGTAGTGTGGTGTAATGTAGTGTTTTTTTACGTGTTTTTTACAGTAAGTATACAAAAAAAACCTACGCCAAAAATGGTGTTGCTGATAAATGCCGCACTTATGTTCGGCACTTATCAGCAGACCGTGGCAGTAGGATATAAAAAAAAAACACCCTACGCCAAAAAGGAGGAGTTGCTGATTAGCAGCGCACTTTGAAGCAGTGAATTTTGCAAAGCCGCCTGGAGACTGCCTCTTTCCCTCTTAGTACGGGTAACTTGTTGTATAAAATAACCCCGCAGGCATGCTTTCATCGCATCCCATTCTATTTGCGGTGAGGCCGTACCCGCATTTCCAGAATGGGGTCACTTGTGGGGGGTTTACAGTGTTTTGGCAGCACAAGGGCTCTGTAAATGCGACATGGCGTTCATCATCCATTCTAGCCAAATCCAACCTCTAAAATCCAAATGGCGCTCCTTCCCTTCGGAGGCTTGCCCTGCACCCACATGGCGCTTTATGTCCAGATGTGGGGTATTTACGGACTAGGGGGAAATTGCTCTACACATTTTGTGTTTTTTTTTCTCTTTTAACCCCTTGTGAAAATGATAAATTCAAGGCTAGACCAACATTATAGTGTAAAAAATTTAATATTTCATTTTCACGCCACATTGTTCCACATTTGTGCCCGTCACCAGTGGGGTCCATATGCTGACTACACCCCTTGTTACATTCCTTGAGGGGTGTAGTTTCCATAATACTTGTGGGGGGTTTAACTGTCTTGGCAACACAGGGGCCTTTTGAATGCAACATGGCCCCTCGAAATCCATTCCATCCAAATCCAGCCTTCAAAAACCAAATGGCGCACCTTCCCTTTGGAGGCTTACCCTGCACCCGCATGGCGCTTTATGTCCACATGTGGGGTATTTCCGTACTCAGGGGAAATTGCTCTACACATTGTGTTTTTTTTTATCTTTTAACCCCTTGTGAAAATGAAAAAATCAAGACAAGATCAATGATTTAGAGTAAAAATTAAAAAAAAATTACACTAAATGTTGGTCTAGCCTTGATTTTTTTCCATTTCCACAAGGGGTTAAAAAAGAAAATGAACACAAAACGTGTAGGGTAGTTTCCCCTGAGTACGAAAATACCCCACATGTGGACATAATTTGCCATATGGGCACAGGGCAAGTCACCAAAAGGACAGAGCGCCATTTAGAGGCTGGAATGGGGGATGGAGGCCATGTCGCAATTACAAAGCTCCTGTGCTGCCAGAACAGTAGAAACCCCCCACAAGTGACCCAATTCTGGAAACTACACCCCATAAGGAATCTAACAAGGGGTGCAGTGAGCATATGGACCCCACTAGTGATGGGCACATGTGTAGAACATGTGCCGTGAAAATAAAAAATACCATTTTTTTCATTTTCACGTCCCAAATGTGGCCGTCACCAGGGGGCCATATACCCGCTGCCCCACTTGTTAGATTCCTTATGGGGTGTAGTTTCCAGAATGGGGTCACTTGTGGGGGGTTTCTACTGTCCTGGCCGCACAGAGGCTTTGTAATTGCATCATGGCATCCTCTAATGGGAATGGCGGCCATACCTATTTAGCTGGGGAAAAGGGACAATTCTAATTTATTTGGGGGTATTAGGCCAATTATTAGTTTATAAGGTTGGAAATGACAGGTGTCCATCAAACTCAACCTGTGTTGATCCAGAGGAAGGCAAAAACCCCTCGTGAGGCAGACGACAGTAGCCTCATCACAGGGGAAAAATTCCTTCCCGACTCCATAATGGCGATCAGAATAATCCCTGGATCAACGTGACCCCTGAAATAGGAATAAGGGACAGAATTTAGATAAAGTAGAACCCCAATGACGTGTGGTGCGCCTTGGAGCGATCCAGTATACAGAGGCCGGGGGGATCAGGACAGGTGTCACACTGGAAAATGTTGTCCTTCCTGATCCCCCTGTTACCCCACACTCTGCACTTCTTCTGGGGTCTCCCTTTCTCCAGTGTGGGGGACGTCACCTGGAAAATGTTGTCCTGGTGCGATACGGGGTCCCTCATATCCAGAAGTGCTGGGTCCGCTCCATGGCTGCTAAATATTAGGGCTCTATTACTACTTCTGATATGTTCGGATCGTGCCGCAAGCTACAGTAACTCGGGCAGCGAGGGACCGGAAGAGGGGGTGCTGGTATAAAAGTTATACCCGTACAGGTGGTGACCTTTATCCAGCAGTGGGAAGATCAGTTCCCGGACGATGTCACCACTAACTCCGAGGATGGGGGGGGGGGGGAGTGGGCATCTGGGGGCTGGATTCGGGTGTCCCTTCCTTCATACACTCTAAGGGTACGTGCAACTGCGGAGGATAACCCTTTGTGCATTCCGCAGTTGGCACCCGCCGGCGGACTGATGCGGGCGCACGTCTCCGTCCGTGTCGTAGACTCCATTCTATGCACGGGCGGATTCCGCTCTGCGTCCAACGTGTTGATGGAATGACGGATGATGGAATCCGCCCATGCATAGGATAGAGTCTATGACACGGGCGGAGACGCGCCCCTGCATCAGTCCGCCGGCGGGTGCCAGCTGCGGAATGCACGAAGGGTTATCCTTCGCCATTCCGCAGTGTGCACGTACCCTGGATCTGTAAGTGTACCCTGAGGTACTCTCACAGAGTTTGTAGAATTTCACGCCATACCGTCATCTCTTATTGGGACGGTACTGGCAGAAAAGACGTGTCTGGGGGGCAGCGTACGCTACGCTACTCCCAGACACGTCACTGGATGATGAGGAGGATGAGGATGAATGGAGGAACAAAGTACCCCCCATTCATCCTCACTGGCTGTTTCGGTGTCGGAGGCAATAATAATGTATGCGTCCGATACCGAAAACACCCTGGGGGCCATCTTTATATGGGGATTGGTATATGGGGTATGTAGTGGTGTAGTGTAAAACTTTATTCAATGTAGTGTGGTGTAATGTAGTGTTTTTTTACGTGTTTTTTACAGTAAGTATACAAAAAAAACCTACGCCAAAAATGGTGTTGCTGATAAATGCCGCACTTATGTTCGGCACTTATCAGCAGACCGTGGCAGTAGGATATAAAAAAAAAACACCCTACGCCAAAAAGGAGGAGTTGCTGATTAGCAGCGCACTTTCGTGCGATGCTGATCAACACTCAGCGGCGATAGGGTGCGGAAAATAGAAAAAAAAAAATTGGGAAAAAAATTTTTTTTTTTACTACATTCTGAACATCCCTGTAGTGGCTGATACGTGTATTACACTTATCAGCCGCTAGGGGGCAGCAGAGCGCAAGATCCGAAAATAGACGACGCTGGAGTCGGAAAAATACGAAAAAAGACGACGCTGGAGCCGGAAAAAGCCGATAGGGACTCACGGAAGAAGCCGAAGTCCCGACAAGATGAAGAGGACGCCGGGAACCCGGAAGACGCCGATCAGGACCCCGGGACAGGTGAGTAATGTACAAATACCTGCTCCGGACCCCTCAGCTACCTAGCTGAGGGGTCCGGAGCAGGTATTTATTACTTGTGGGGACTTTGATCGCCGTGAACGGCGATCGGGACGGTGGTACCGTGACCACCATTACTTTTTACAGTAATGGCGGTCGGTGCCGTCCTCGGACAGCACCGACCGCCATTTTTTTCCGGGTCATCGGGCCACCGATGGCCCGGAAAGGTTCCGATCGCCGCTATGGGCTTATCAGCCAATAGCGGCTATCGTCGGCATGGGGGGGGGTTAACAACCCTCCATGCCGACAGGGAGAGATGGCCAGCTATGTATTATAGCAGGCTATCTCCCCCGATCGGGACCCGGCCGGCCGCGGCGCCCGTTTAAAGGGCCGACGTACCGGTACGTCATGGGTCCTTAAGTGACAGTGATCCATGACGTGCCGGTACGTCATGGGTCCTTAAGAGGTTAAGAAGGCAGGACCCTGCTGAGCTCTGGAAATTACCGAGCGTAAGTGACCCATTCGCTCACCCTCCACAAAAAAACATATGTTTGGCAGAGTTCCTTTTATGAGCTGCAGACTCTAAATCAAAGTCAGTGAGAGCTCGTTGGGCCTCCCTCAATCTGTTAGCCGTACGTGTAGTGCATCCCTCGTGTAGTGCGAAGAGCCTCTGCCTGTATAAGTGAATTTTGCAAAGCCGCCTGGAGACTGCCTCTTTCCCTCTTAGTACGGGTAACTTGTTGTATAAAATAACCCCGCAGGCATGCTTTCATCGCATCCCATTCTATTTGCGGTGAGGCCGTACCCGCATTTATTCTAAAATAATCTTCTATTGTTATATGTATACCAGGAACATCTAGAACAGACAACCAGTGGGGGTTCAATCGCCATACTGGAACCGTAGTTCGCCACACCCCGGGGTGCGCCAGAACCAGTGTCGGTGGGAGTGGTCAGACAGTGTACGGGGGAGGTATTCTACTTCCAGTACCTGTGTGAGAACTCTGGTATCTCCAAGCACCATATCCACACGAGACAAACTGCCATGCGAGGCAGAATAGCAAGAGTAGGCCCGCACACCAGGATGCCGTGCCCGCCAGATATCAAACAAAGCTACTTCTAATATAAAAGCTCCTAAGGAACTGTGTCTATCCGTAGTGATACCTGGTGTCAAAGATACCCTGTCTAGAAGGCTGTCCATTACATTGTTCAAGTCTCCTATGACGAGCAGTGAGGCATCCGGGTGTGCGGCACCAAAGGCTAACACCTCTTTTAAAACAGAGCTATTATAAGGTGGTAGTATGTATACCGCACATAGCACATATTTCACAGCATATATAGAGCAATAGAGACATACAAATTGGCACTGAGAGTCGGTTTTAACCTCTAAACAATCAAAGGGGATATTTTTGTGTATTAGTATGCTGACCCCTCTAGAGTATTGCGATAAAAAGGAATGGTAGCACCAACCGACCCATGCTCTTTGCAGATACTGGGTCGTATCTTTTGTCAGATGAGACAAAGAGAAAAAAGAAAAAATAGAGTAAGAAACAGTGATCTATCCACTAAGTGCAGATAGATGGGACAATCAGTCCTCCACACTACTAAGCAAAGTCTAGCAGCAAGTGGACTAAACGCACAGCCCCGCAATAATAGGATACATGTATGCAACTGCGGGCTCCATCTTTAAAGGTGTAACCATAGAACTAATGAAAACGGTGCACCTGTCATACAGGCGGGAGTGGAGGCACTTGTCAGTCCTGGTGCATACTTTGTCGCAACTGTTGGTGCGTTTCAAGCCATCGTGCGGCATCCTTGGGCACCATGAAAAAGTG
Organism: Dendropsophus ebraccatus; assembly: GCF_027789765.1. Lineage (NCBI taxonomy): Eukaryota > Metazoa > Chordata > Amphibia > Anura > Hylidae > Dendropsophus > Dendropsophus ebraccatus. The sequence continues at coordinate 42,690,737 of NC_091454.1, read as the reverse complement.
CGTTTCGCCCATAGCAAAGGCCCGCAGTTTAGCAGGATACAGCATTGCATAAGAAACTTGAAGTTGCCGCAGCATGTGCTTGACCTCTATAAATCTTGCATGCTTCTTCTGAATCTCAGCAGAGTAATCTGGGTAAAAGGAAATGCGTTGACCGTTAAAGGTTAAAGGCTATGTCAGGCTTGTTACGTGCAGCTTGCAAGATGGCATCCCTGTCTCTGTAATGAAGAAGTTTCACCAGTACTGAACACGAAGGCGATCCAGGTGGCAGCGGACGGGTGGGGACACGGTGGGCCCTCTCCACAACATACAAGGGTGACAGCGTATCATCCCCAAAAGTGTCTTTGATCCAATTTTCAAAAAAATCGTGTGGGATCCGAGCCCTCAATTTTCTCAGGGACCCCCACAATGCGCACATTATTGCGCCGGAGCCTGTTCTCCAAATCATCAGCCTTAAGGATAAGTGCAGATAGTTGTTGGTCATGCCTGCGTGTATCTCTGACAACAGGGGCCATTTTGTCTTCCAAGTCACTGATCCTGCCCTCTGCAGCCACCATTTTCTCACTCACTTTCTGCACATTTTGTCTCATAAAGGACAACTCCTCCTGTATTGTGCCCACTTGTTGTTGTAGGGCAGCTATAGCAAGATTCCCCTTAGCCTAAAACACCTCACGCAGGGTAGGTTCAGGCAGCTCCTCGTCTACTTCCTCCTCCTCCCTGTGTACCTGCGCCACATGTTGCTGCGCCATTGCTGGGGGGGACTCCGGGCCCGATAATTGTCAGAGTCCTGTGGCTGAGTTCGGGGGGTTGGGGAGTCACAGGGCTGCGCTCCTTACCCTCTGAATGCGGTCTGGCAAATGCCGCCAATATAGAGGTAACGCCTCCAGGAGTGGTCTGTGCTGCTCGCTTCGGTGTGGCTATATGGCTGCCGGCGCCATTTTGGATGCCTCTGGACCTGCGCCCCGCCGGATCTCTGGTGTCCCGGGTGTTCTTTCGGGTGGTGCCGCCCGCCATAGCTGCTGCTCCACTACTACTGGGAGGTTCCGGCACAGGAGGGGAGAGTGTGCACCGACAAAGGAGCCCGCAGAAGCCCAGGAAAGTCGCCGGTATGCCGGAGCTGTAACGGCGTGCGTCCGGCTATATGCTCAGTCAGGCTCCGCCCTCTCCAACCGTTGTTTAACAACCAATCATGGGAACATAGCCTTATGACGCTCTCCTTGAGTAAAAATTTTGTCCCCTCCCAGATACGGACACAGGTACAATATGCCCATGTGAATTGCCTGTAGGGCTGCACATGTTTAGACTGTTGTAGCATAATGGTTGATTGTGCCTGGCAAACAATAAATATCGCTAGGGGTGAAAATGAATTTAAGGGGTATTATCTCCAACTTTGTGATTCTTGGGTGTCCCAGACGTCAGAATAATATCATTTAGCTTATGTTTCCTGTGAATAGGGGATTACTTTACAAGTTGGTAGAGCTTTTGCCTGAACCATGGGTAGCAACACATTTTTACCTTTAAAAACTACAGAATGTAAAACCCTAGAAAAGGAGACTGCACTACTAGACAGGGGTGCTGCCTAAGGCTTACTAGACCAACAACTATGACACAAAGCAAAAAAGAATAAGCCTATAGCATAACAGGCGCACACCCAAATAATGAAAAATAAATACATCTTTATTAAGCAACATCATAAACATTACACAATAGCAATTGGGCATTATGGGTCACCCCAATTTTTCCTCCCCTCCCATGCATATGGTGATATGAATTGTTTGCTCATTCATGAATGAATTTTATAGTTTTTTTTTTTACACTTGAACATGCAGTATTTGGGTCTTTTTGAATTAAGCTTTAAGATATTTATAAATTCTTTGCACTTTGAGGTATAGCACTTTTGTAATTATTATCATGGTGTTTTTTCTGTGTATATAGGCATTTATTCATTTACTTGGGTAGGTTGGTTTACATTCTTAATTGGGTTGTAGGCCCTGGGGGTTTTCCTTGTATTGTCTGGGACTCCCACGTTGTTTGTTTTTAAATGTTTTTAATTATGTATAGGGATTCTAGTTCAATTGCTATTGTGTAATGTTTATGATGTTGCTTAACCCCTTGCCTCCGCAGCCTGTTTTGGCCTTAATGACCAGGCTCATTTTTCAAAATCTGACCTGTCTCACTTTATGCGCTTATAGCTCAGTGATGCTTTAACGTATGCTAGCGATTCTGAGATTGTTTTTTCGTCACATATGGCACTTTATATTAGTGGCAAAATTTGGTCATTACTTTGTGTGTTTTTTGTGAAAAACATCAAAATATCATGAAAAATTTGAAAATTTTGCATTTTATGAACTTCTGAAATTCTCTGCTTCTAAAAAAGGAAGTCATAGCACATAAATTAGTTATTAAATCACATTACCAATATGTCCTTTTTATTCTGGCATAATTTGGGAAACATATTTTACTTTTTTAGGCTGTTATGGGGCTTAGAAATTTATTAGCAAATTATCACATTTTGTGAAAGTTTCCAAAACTGATTTTTTTTGTGACCCCATTTTGGAAACTAGACACCTTAAAGAATTAATCTAGGGGTAAAATGAGCATTTTAACCCTACAGGGGCTGGAGGAAAGTATTCACAATTAGGCCTTAAAAAAATCGAAAATTTTAATTTTCCAATAATATATATGTTTAGATTAAAATTTCTCAATTTCACAAGGAACATGAGACAATCCGCACCCCAAAATTTGTAACGCAGGTTCTCCTGAGTACAACGGTACCCCATATGGGGGCATAAACCACTGTATGGGCACACAGCGGGGCTCAGAAGGGAAGGAGCGCCAATTAGCATTTTCAGTTCAGATTTTGCTGAAGAAGTTTCTGAGCGCCAGGTGCGTTTGCAGAGCCCCTGTAGTGTCCGTAGAAGAGAACCCCCCCCCCAAAAGTCACCCCATTTTGGAAAGTACACCCCTCAAAGAATTCATCTTGGGGTGTGGTGACCATTTTGACCCCACAGGTATTAGAGGAACGTATTCAAAATAAGACAGTAAAATTTAAAAACTCGAATTTTTCCAATATATGTTTGTTTAGTTTAAAATTTCTCAATTTCACGAGGAATGGGAGAACAAATGTACCCCAAAATCTGTAACGCAGCTTCTTCTGAGTAAAACAGTACCCCATATGTGGGCATAAACCACTGTATGGGCACACAGCAGGGCTCAGAAGGAAGGGAGCGCCAATTTGCTGGAGCAAAACCGCAGCTAGTAATGGTTATTAGAATAGCGCAGTTACTAAAATACAATAAAAAAATGAGATTACAGGTAATGTGGGGTGGTAACGGATAATCTGGGGTGGTAACGGGCAACGTGGGGTGGTAACGGGCAACGTGGGGTGGTAACGGATAAACTGAAGTGCATATAGGTAATCAGGGGTGGGTACATGTAATTTTGGGTGGTTACGGCAATCTGGAGGGGGTCACTGGCAACGTGTGTGAGTTAGAGGCAACGTGCAGTGGTTACGTGCAATATGGGGGGTTACGGGCAATCGGGGCTGATTACGGACCATCTGGAGGGGGTCACTGGCAATTTGGGGTGGTTATGGGCAACGTGCGGCGGTTATGGGCAATGTGCGGCGGTTATGGGCAACGTGCGGTGGTTATAGGCAACGTGCGGTGGTTATAGGCAATGTGCGGTGGTCAGAGGCAATCTGGTGGGAATTACATGTGATTAGGGGCAACCTGGGGGGGTTACAGACAATCTGCGGTGGTTACGGGCAACATGGGGTGGTTACAGACAATCTGGGGTGTTTACGGATAAACTGAAGTGCTTATACGTAATCAGGGGTGGGTACATGTAATTTTGGGTGGTTACGGCAATCTGGTGTGGTTACGGGCAATCTGGAGGGGGTCACTGGCAACGTGTGTGAGTTAGAGGCAACGTGCAGTGGTTACGTGCAATATGGGGGGGTTACGGGCAATCGGGGCTGATTACGGACCATCTGGAGGGGCTCACTGGCAACGTGCGGTGGTTATGGGCAACGTGCGGTGGTTATGGGCAACGTGCGGTGGTTATGGGCAACGTGCGGTGGTTATGGGCAACGTGCGGTGGTTATGGGCAACGTGCGGTGGTTATGGGCAACGTGCGGTGGTTATGGGCAACGTGCGGTGGTTATGGGCAATGTGCGGTGGTTATGGGCAATGTGCGGTGGTTATGGGCAATGTGCGGTGGTTATGGGCAATGTGCGGTGGTTATGGGCAATGCGCGGTGATTACGGGCTATCTGGGGCGGATATGGGCAACCTGCGGTGGTTACGGGTAATTTGGGGGGGCTAGGGGTAATCTGGGAGTAAACTGCAATTATTACTATAATAAAAAGTGTGTTTTATTTTTTTGTATGTTTTTCACTTTTTGTACTTTATACATTAATTTTCACTGTATTACTATGATTACTGTGATATTTTCTATCACAGTAATCATAGTTCAGTGACAGAGACCAAATTGGTCTCTGTCACTTTAAATTTTCTGAGATAACTGATTCTGGAGCGCATGCGCACTTCAGAATCAGCCTGGACGTCGAGGAGGACGGACCTCCGTGGATCAGGTAACGTATGTGGGGAAGGGGGGGGGGGGTGACTGGGGGACGGGGGGTGACTGGGGGGGTGGGGGGGCGACTTGGGGGGGGGGGCACGGTGACACTTTTTATCCCCTGTCACCAATGATTTATGGTGACAGGGGATAAAAAGTGCTGATCAGCACTGGGAACAGGCGATCGGCGGTATATAGTATATACCGCTGATCGCCTGCTCCGGGACCACATGGGGGGGTCCCCGATCACTGCCCCATGCTCTCCGCTACCTCCGGTGGCGGAGAGCATGAGGCTTTGATCACTAATTAATTTCCATCCCTGCGAACAAACATCGTTTGTTCGCAGGTATGGGGGTGGCCATTTTGGATCTGATGGCCGCCCAGGTAGGGTGATCGGGGGGCTGATCTGGGGTCTGAGGGGATATTTTTCATCTCCCCCCACCGTGGATTCACGGTGGGGGGAGATGAAAGCTATCGGCGGCGCCGGTAATGCCCGGTACCGGCGAATCGCCGCTAAAACGGTAGTAGCGGCGATCCGCCGGTATCGGGGGACGAGGGGAGGGGGCCAGGGGACACACATTGAGTGGCGGTGGGGGGGGGGAACCGTTCTGCAGCCTCCCCCCGGCGATCGGCGGGGGACACTGAAACCCCCCATAGACGCTGCGGTCGCATTGACCGCAGCGTTTATGGGGTTAACTGCCCGGGGGGGGAGCGCGGCTCCCCTCCGGGCAGTGGCAGCAGGAGGAGGCTGTGTGACACAGCCTCCTCCTGCTTCCCGATCTCACCTAGGGACAGAGGAAGCAGGGAAGCCATGACGTCCAGGGACGTTATGATGCGTTCTGCCACTGCTTTTCATGACGTCCCTGGACGTCATATTGGGGGAAGGGGTTAATAAAGATGTATTTATTTTTCATTATTTGGGTGTGCGCCTGTTCTGCTATAGGCTTATTCTTTTTTGCTTTGTGTAATAGTAGTAGAAGGCAGTTTTCTCATTCTTATTGACTTGTACGTCTTTCAGTTCCCCTTGTTTTGGGAATAATGAGAGACCTGTCTGTCAAGCAGAGAGAAGCCTGGAAGACCGCCTCTTCAACACTTACCAAGTAGTAAAGCTTTGTTTTAACAAAGTTTTGCTCTCAAACGCTGCAGTATTTCAGAGAAAAACGTATGTTTTTAGTAATCAGAAAGCATGTCAGCATTTAATGTGGATCAGACAGCATAAATCTTCTGACAGATTTCCTTTAACACATTGAAATCTAGGCTGTTTTTTCTCTTTAACCCCTAGACGACCCTGGACGTAGGGTTACGTCATGGAAGTCTGTCCCCAGACGACCCATGACGTAACCTTACGTCATGGGTGTTATTCCCGCTATGAAGCGCGCTCCGGAGCGGAGCGCGCTTCATAGGAGGTGGGGGCCGGCTGCAGTGAGCAGCCGGGACCTCACCGGTAATGACACGCTGCAGCGATCGCGCTGCCGCGTGTCATTAACCCCTTAAACGCCGCGATCGCGGCGCGACCGCAGCGTTTAAGTGTAAGTGACAGGGGGAGTCCCCTGTCACTTACCGATCGGGACCCCTGCAGTGTGACTGCGGGGGTCCTGATCGTTGAAACGGACTGCTGGAGGTCTCTTACCTGCCTCCATGCGGTCCGATCGGCGATCTGCTACACTGAGCCTGCACAGGCAGGCTCAATGAGCAGATCGCCGATAACACTGATCAATGCTATGCCTACGGCATAGCATTCATCAGTCTATAAATCAAAGTACTGTATGTACAAGTCCCCCAAAGGGACTTCAAAAGTGTAAAAAAAAAAAAAGTTCAAAACACTATTACACTACCCCAAAACCCCTCCCCCAATAAAAGTCTAAATCACCCCCCTTTCCCATTATATAAATAAAACATATGAAAATGAATAAATAGATAAACATATAATATACCATAGCGTGCGTAATTGTCCGATCTATTAAAATATAACAAGCGTCATTGCGACCGGTAAACAGCTAACACGAAAAGAGGGGAAAAAGTGCGCAGATTACCGATTTTGTTACATTATATATTTAAAAAAATCTATAAAAAGTGATCAAAACGTCCGATCTTCACAAATATGGTATTAATAAAAACTAGAGATCATGGCGGAAAAAATGACACCCCATACAGCCCCATAGGTGAAAAAATAAAACCGTTATAAGCGTCACAATAGGCTTTTTTTATTAATATTTAATTGCCAAAAAAAAGGATTTCATAAAAAAAAATATATATAACATTAGAGAATCTGTGTAACCTGCATATGGTTGTGTTCGGACTGACCTATAGAATAATAGTGTCATGTCGCTGTTACCATATAGTGCATTACGTAGACACAGGAACCCCCCAAACGTTACCATATTGCATTCTTTCTTACGATTTCACCTATTTATATCTTCATAAATAATATATTTGGAATTCCATCATACATGTTATGGTAAAATGAATGACGCCATTACAAAGTACAACTATTCCTGTAAAAAACAAGCACTTACATGGCCTGTAGATAGAAAACTGAGAGTGCTAGAGCTCTTAGAAGGGGAGGAGGGAAAAACGAAAGCACTAAGATCAAAATTTGCGCGGTCCACTGGGTCATTTTGGGCCTGGTCCTCAAAGGGTTAAATGTTGGGACTTTGCCTAATTTTTTATTCTTTCGGTAACATGTTATCACTTAACTTTTTCTTTCTTGCCAGAGGTCAATGCGTTCAGACTTGAACTTGAAGGAATTACAGTTAAAGGGAAGAATTGTCCTAAACCGATTAAAACCTGGGTGCAGTGTGGCATATCTATGAAGATTCTGAATTCTCTTAAAAAGTAAGGAGTTATCTGTGTAGTAACACTGCTTGAATAGTGTTCACTGAAATAGAAAAATCAGTCTAATGACGTTGCCTGTAATCAGTTTGTTCCTGATTTGGTTTCTACATCTATGTTATGGTATTTATATTGATGCCATGTCATAAGATCATGATTGCTGTCTGCCGGTGGGCAGCATCTTAAAACGCAACTATAAAATATTTTGACCTTTCAGTTTTAGTTAGCTTAGGTCATGATAAGACTTTTTGCAATATACATTAATAACCTAAAATGAACAGTTTTTTAAATACATAAAGCCAAAAGTCCCGTCAGAGCTCTTTGCCTCTGACTTATTTCTGCATTCCTGCTGGACACGCCCCCTCCCTGCAGATCCGTACGTAGTGTACAGACTCTGACAGCAGCATCAGATAACAGCCCTGACACAGGGAGAAACAGAAACAAAACCTCCCCCCCCCCCCGCACCTTCTAGCAGCAGGTTCTCCCTCCTCCCCTCACAGAGGTGACTAAGCAGAGCTGAGGGTGTTGTGTGTGAGGAGCAGCGCAGGGGAAGAGCTGGATGGAGGGACAAGTGTATCCAGTGCCACCATGACTCCAATGTGCTGCATGAGGGAGAGTGGGTGAGTCACTGAGGGGAGGACTAAAAGTCCCAGCACAACACAGCTGTAGTCCTTCCATAGTACATATAACATTCACTATCAGATGTCTGCAGCAGGTGTCCCCACCTCCATGGCTGACATTATCCTACAGTGTTATGAGAGCAGATGAGTGTATCTAATCCCACTGTGTCTGATACCATCTGCTGGGGCTCTGTATCTAATCTTAGATTGTGATACTGTATGTTGGGGCTGTATCTGATCCTCCTATGTGTGATACATCTGCTAAGGTGCTGGTCAGTGAATGGAGGGAGCCAGCCAGGGAGATGAGAGACCACGCTCACTTTCTCTCAGCCAGGAGAAAAATTCATTTATTCTTTTGAGCCAAACAACTGGGGATATCTCAGCGAGCGTACATGCCATCAACGCAGTTTAGGGCTCTTTTTAAAGGGTAACACGTGGGCTTTTTATTTTAAGAATTTCATTTTTTGGCTACTGAAATTATAGTTACGCTTTAAGTAGCAGTCATAATCTGATCACCAATGATTAAAGGAAGAGAACTACCAAAAATTAGGTAAAAGTAGTCTCCACATATCTAGTTACTTAGAAGATAATTAAAGAAATGACTAACGTGGTCGACTTAAAAGTAGTGCAAGCATAGATTTATTGAGTGCAAAGGTATAAATGTACAAATAAATTTGAATCTTGTAGTAGGCAAGGCAACAGGCTAAGGTACTGTCAGGGAGCTTACCCTATTAAGCCCTGCCTAACATACATGGGAGACAGCTGGGTCAGTCATCCCCTTACCAGATGGGAAATGACCCCTACACTGGGAGACCGTCACAGGGTGTGGGGTCAGAATGAGAGAGACTGGATCATTAGTTGAGAGAATTGGGTTGTGCCATCAGTTATATTAGTTGTGTGCTCAGAAATAATTAAAGGGGTCCAGCGGAAACAACTGGTGACAGAAAGTTATTTAGATTTGTAATTTTTTTTTCTATTAATAAAATCTCAAGTCTTCCTATATTAGCTGCTGTATGTCATGCAGGAAGTGTTGTTTTATTCTTAGTCTGACATAGTGCTCTCTGCTGACATCTCTGGCCTAGACAGGAATTGTCCAGAGCAGGAGAGGTTTACTATGGGGATTCATAGAAAACCGAGACAGAGGTCATGTCTGGCCCAGAGATGTCAGCAGACAGAACTGTGTCAGACTGAAAATAAAACAACATTTCCTGCATGACATACAGCAGCTAATAAGTATGGGAAGTATTGAGATTTTTACATAGAAGTAAATTACAAATCAATATAACTTTCTGCCACAAGTTGATTTGAAAGAAATTTTTGTTCTCTGGATAACCCCTTTAAGTTGTTGATTAAATTTAAGTACACTCTATATATCGTCAAGAAGTCTTCAGACAGTTTTGTGGTTCCACTGCCGATGCTTTCCCCCCATGTGGTGTGCATAGGTTCGTCAGGGAATTATATGGAGATGATGCATAAGCAGTCCTCGGTTAGAAATCTCATTATGGAGTCCTGCATCCAGGTAGTGGGCACAGATAATCAGAAGATCAGAAGCTGTTTTGGAGTCTAGTAAGGGTAGGTATTGATGACCCTTGAGGATGCAGGCAAGCAACTACTTGGCATAGACCGTGTGGGATTTGTATAACTTCAATATGACCTCATTCATTGCATTTTTGCAGCGGTTTTTCAGTGTTTGCCATGATTTTCACAAAATAGCTTATTGTCAAGGAAAGTGATGGTTATCCCCTCATAAGGCTCACTACAACCCAGTCCATGGGTTTGTCAACACTTTAAGTTCTAGGCAAGAGAAGAGAATGGGCACCGTGATAAAAGGAGTTGGTATGCTGTATACAGCTGCTGCAGATAAACTAGGAACAGCACTTTTTTTTTTACAAATATGAGTTAAATACTGCATTGTATCAACAGGATTTAAGTTTACTGTAATAGTTTGATGATGTTGTTGAGCCCAATTACTGACTGAAATTTAACACAGTTAAACTGAAAGCAAATTAGTTTAAAATTATTTTTAGCTTAATGTGTTCATCCTCTTTTCTGTCAGACATGCGTATGAAAAACCAACACCAATCCAAGCACAAGCTATTCCTGCAATCATGTCTGGTCGTGATTTGATTGGCATTGCCAAAACTGGAAGTGGAAAAACAATTGCTTTCCTTTTGCCAATGTTTCGCCATATTATGGACCAGAGACCTCTAGAAGAAGGGGAAGGACCGATTGGTACGTGATCTTAGCAAATTCTGCAAGTTCTTCAGACTTAATCTTTTCCCTAAAATAGTCAGTCATTGAAAACAACTTCTCCCCATTCCTGAATGGTAAATCAAGGCCTTCCCTCCCATCTCCCACCACCTGTAAAGCTTAGGACAGCTGTCTTTTTAAATACTTCTGTACGTACAGTTGTATGTCCATACTCCTGTGGTATATTTAAGTTGATTTATATGTCCTGCTGCCTTTATTAGTAGGTGATGGCAAACTTCCCTGAGCTTAGAGGTATTCTGAGGAAAATTCACTATTCCCCTATCCACAGGATAGGAGAAAAGTAGAAGATTGCATAGGGTTCCGACCCCTAAACCCCTTGCGATCTCCGTATCTGACCCCGGCCGGCCTGTTATGAATAGAGCCGCGGGTCTGGCACGTGACCCGTGGCTCTATTCCTTCCTATGGGGTGTCAGAAATAGCCGAGTGCAGCGCTCTTCTGGCACTCCATAGGAATGAATAGAGCTGCAGGTCCCGACAACCCCCCCCCGGGAGCACTATTCATAACAGAGCCAGCCGGGGTGCGATTCAGAGATTGCCAGGGGGTTTAGGGCTCGGACCACCTGCAATATCCTACTTTTCCCCGGAATACCCCTTTTAATAACAGCTCATACAGACAACTCCTAAGAATCATTAGCGCAGTGCGCTTCCTGTAATGTGTGTAGTGGGCAATGTCAGCTAGAAGACCATAGGCTGCTATTAGATATTTATCTGACAAACATTACTTCCCATATCGTAATATGTAATCTCACATTTGGATAATGGGGAAGGGGCTTACAAGATTTATAACATTGTGTAATCATGTAACTGATGTTGTATTATCTTTTTAGCGGTTATAATGACGCCTACAAGAGAACTGGCATTACAAATAACAAAAGAATGCAAGAAATTCTCCAAGACGCTTGGCCTCAGAGTAGTTTGTGTATATGGAGGAACGGGCATTAGTGAACAGGTATCAGAAAATTTGTTCCTGTAAAATGAAGTGGTGGTATTTTTTTTTTATTGCACAAATTGAAAGATCATGGGGTATTCCTGTTAAAGCGACTCTGTACCCACAATCTGACCCCCCTCCCCACCCTCTTCATCATTAGGAATGATCCAGGAACATTTACTGCTGTTTGAGCTTTGCACAGGTGTCTTAATGATCCAGCCCATGTTCAATATGCACACAGATGGGGAATAGGAAGCAATCTGCCTGAAGCATTCGTAATGATAAGGAGGGTGGGGAGGAAGGACAGAGAGGTTGTGCCTGCCTAATGCATATACAAATGTAAGCCCCGGCCGTTAGACACAGCGCTGCCAGGACAGATCTTGGATTAAAAGCAGCTATCCGAAGGTACAAGTGGTTTGGGGGGGGGGGGGTCAGATTGTGGTTACAGAGTCGCTTTAAAACTGTTTTGTTTGGCAACATGGGCTTGCACTGCGTAGAGTAAACAAAATGCACAGTAGTGAAACCCTAACTGTGTGCTACCACTAATAGTGTGTTTACTCAGAGATTTATCTGACAGATTTTTTAAACCAAAGCCAGAAATGGATTTGAAAAGAGGTGAAACCTCAGTCTTTCCTTTATGACCTGTTCTCTGTTTATACCCTAAAAGATTTATTATTATAGCATAGCCAAGTTGGGTAAAGCTTTTTTTTTTTTTTACTGAGGTCAGTGATGTACGACTTTCCACTACCTTTTAGCGATTCCTTTTTCTTCCTTGCCTCTTTCCAGATTGCAGAACTGAAGCGAGGTGCAGAGATAATAGTCTGTACACCAGGTCGCATGATTGATATGTTAGCTGCAAATAATGGTGAGCATTTATATTTTATTGTAATATTTTTATTTCATATTCACTTTGCACATATATGTGTATTGGGTACTTGAAAACTTATTTGGAGATCCAAGTAAAGGGGCTCATTGGAGCTGTAAAATGAGAGTCTAGGTAATACCACCTATGTTTAGGTCAATATGGAATAAGCTGCTATGGCCAGATTATTTATGTATTACCAGCTGCTTGTCTGTTCAAATTCTGTCAATGTACAGTTCGAGTGTCCCCTTTTAAAATATACCCTGTAATGACAGGGAAAGGGGGTAAACAGAATGTGAAAGATTATGCTTGTTGCTGTCTTTTTAGCTTTATGTTGCAATATTTCCACCCAAGACTAATAGTTTGTTAATATTATTGAGGATAAGAGACCCAACAAAGTGTTACCATTGGGTCTATAATAAATCTTTACATCCTAAGGCTGGGTTCACACAGTATATTTCAATCAGTATTTGGTCAGTATTTTGCAACCTCAACCAGGAGTGGATTGAAAACACAGGCTCTGTTCACACAATGTTAAAAATTGAGCCATTTAGTGGCAAATATTTGCTGTTATTTTAAAACGGCCGTTGTATTGAAATAATGGCAGTTATTTACTGTTATATGGCTGCCATGCACTCAATTTCACCATTGTGTGAACAGATCATTTGTGTTTTAAATCCATTCCTGGTTGAGGTTGCAAAATACTGACCAAATACTGACTGAAATATACTGTGTGTGAACCTAGCCTAAGGCTACAAACACACTTGCCGGATCCACAGCGAGTTAACTCGCTGCGTTTTTGCAGCGAGACTCGCTTCGGATCCCAGCCCTATTCTTTCAATGGCAGACAAAATTGCAGCAGAGATGTACATCCCTGCTGCGATTTTGTCTGCAGCCCGCCCCATTAGCCCCACGGCCGCCGGAGATTACCAGGTCCCCGATCCTGCTTGCTTCGGGGCAGGAGCTGGGACCCGGTAATGTATAGCCTGGCCGCCCCGATCGCTCCCTCAGCAACAATGATCGCCCCCAGCCTCGGCCGCGCGATATCCCCCAGCCCTGACCACACGATTGCCCCCCGCAGCCCCCAGCCGTCTGTGGGGGGCTGCGGGGGTCGTGCGGCCGGGGCTGGGGGATATCTTGCTGCGGGGGGCGGTCAGTGCTGCTGAGGGGGCGATCAGGGCGGCCAGGCTATACATTACCGGGTCCCCGCTCCTGCCCCGAAGCAAGCAGGATCAGGGACCCGGTAATGTATAATCTCTGGCGGCCGGGGGGTTAATGGGGCGGGCTGCAGACAAAATCGCAGCAGGGATGTACATCTCTGCTGCGATTTTGTCTGCCATTGAAAGAATAGGGTTGGGATCCGCAGTGAGTCTTGCTGCAAATACGCAGCGAGAGGACTCTCTGCGGATCTGGCAAGTGTGTTTGTCCCCTAATAGTGTACAGTATATTAAGAAGTGGCACATACATTGGAAAAATTATTACAACTAAAAATGTATCCCTTTCAACTGAATTGTAATGTTTTTTTTCCAACCCTATATAGAGGAAACCCCCATTCCTGCAATAGATCTCCTAAAATTGTAGATATTGCAAGGCAGTTTTTTTTTTCTTTTATTTTGTATATTTATTTTGTATAATGTGTGGTTTTCCCTTTTACGTAAATGGACCTTATGGATTTGGTTCTGGCCATTTATTTCTGTATGAAGGTACATAAGAACATACTGATGCTGTATGCACACTATTTTATTCCAGTGGAAATTCTTTAATGTAACACCATTTCCTAAACAGATCATGTGCTATGTTTTGGTATTTTGTTTAAAAAAATGATAGCTAGGGGGCAGTAGTGTTTTGCTCCCTATTTACAGTTATAGGCTGAAATGCAAAGGTTTTTTTCCCAGCAATTATGGTAATACATTTCTTCAGCATTCACATATAAATGTCAAATACCATACAGAAAGTGCTAACCACTTAGATATTGTTCATTGAGCCTTTAACCAAGGCTCCGCTGGGCTGCATTCACAAACATGTTGGCATAAATAAATACCAGGCATTGGGCATTCCAAGGTCTTGTGGACATGGCTATATTGGCAGTCTGTAACCACACAAATTCCAGGCTTTAAATATTCCCTCTGTTCTGTATGGTGTGAAACGTGGCCACAGATATTTTTATGCTTGTTTTAAGGTGCTTGCTTTATGAACAATTAAGTTATCTAGTAAAATATGTAGGCTGATGCACTTATAATAAAAGGTGCTTGGAAGTCCTTATACAATGCATCATAGCTCTAAAAATGCACTTTTTGGATCAAGCACACGTTGTAGTGAAATGTCTCTATCACATTTTATATTACTTCCTCAACTTTATGGGTTTGCTATAGTTATTTGCATGCTGAAACTGTTTTTATCACTGTGTTCTGCAAAACAAAAACCTTTACTAAACTGTTACATTGTTTAACTTCTGTGGAAAAAAAAAATATCCGTGCAAGATATATAGACCTGGAGTTCCAAGACAGCTCTCTGGTAAGGTAGGTTTTTCAGCATTTTGTTAGAACACCAAGCTGCTGGAAGTATGGTAAGGTGTTTAAAGATCTGCTGCCTCAAGAGAAAATTGTAATTTTAGGCCAGTACCTCATATGGTCTTTACCTTTTAAATGCTGCAATCAAACTTTGATAATAATGGGCGGATCTCCATGTCCTTGTGTTTACAAAAATGTTTTTTTGCTTTTGTTTTTTTTTTTTTACTTTGTGACAGTCTGCCACATGCTTCATACCATGGACATGAAATGTTCTAAGAGGCTGAATGCCAAAAAACATTGAAAAAATCTGTGAAAATAAAACTAGACAATTATAAAATCTGCAAGGCAGCATTTAACAGTATGTTCTTCCGTCATAACACTTCTGGGTACCTTGTTATCCACTGCTTAGCAAATTTATTTTCCATGATCTTGGTCATCTAAAACATTAGTAATACATTTAAGGGTATATTCACATGAACGGACTCGCAGCGAGATTCTCGCTGCGAGTCCGGCAGGTCCTGGCAGTTCCCACACACTATATACTCGCTGCGGTCGTTCAGTATGTCATTCCACCGCCCTTAACCCCTTCTGCTCCCGCCCGGCTACCCCGCTGTAAGCATATATTACCTCTCTCATCGCTGCACGGGGCCGGCGTCCTTCTCTCCCGTCCGGCCAATCAGTGGCTGCGGCTGGGCAACACACTGATTTGCCGTACAGGAGAGCAGAACGCCGGGCCCGTGCAGCGAGGAGAGGTAATATATGCTTACAGCGGGGGAGCCGGGCGGGAGCAGAAGGGGATAAGGGCGGTAGAATTACATACTCGCTACGGTCGTTCAGACCGCAGCGAGTATATAGTGTGTGGAACTGCCAGGACCTGCCGGACTCGCAGCAAGAATCTCGCTGCGAGTCCGTTCGTGTGAATATACCCTAAATCGGTATGATTTGTTCTCCAGGGTAACCAGCGGACATTTTTAAGTGAAGCATTTAGTATTTTGGCTCTTTGCTTCCCACACATGCGCTGTAATCTCTAATATGTTCTTTCCTAGGTGACCGCTGTCATTAAATGCCTGACGTGGCTCCAGGCTCCACCTCAGTCTTAGTTTTAAGATGTGTGCTTGGAGAGGGCTGAATTTACAGGTCCTCCTAGCCATGCGATGGTACGCAAGAGTAGGCCTGACCCAACCAGATACCAGAGGGCCTTGTACATAGTCATATGGGGTGTTCTTGGTGAAGTGAAAATTTTATAGGTGTTTTTTTTCCCCATTTTGAAATTTTTAATTTTAAAGCAAAAAAAGAAAAAAAAGTTACAGAATAATAACTTTTTATTTTTAACATGTTTCTACCCTTTTTTGTTTTCTCTAAATTTCTGATGTACAGGTCGAGTAACAAACCTTCGTCGAGCTACATATGTTGTACTGGATGAGGCAGACAGAATGTTTGACATGGGTTTTGAGCCACAGGTAAGGTATCTATATAATAAAAATGAAAGTGTCTGTCTGTCTGTCCCGTATAGACTTCCAAACGCCTGAACAGTTTGAGCCCAAATTTGGCACACAAATACATTGGGTGCCCGGAAAAGTTATTGCGAAGGTCCCGTCCCCGCCAGATGTACAGGAGGGGAAGGGGAGGGGGAAGAGCGGCGCCCCATAGAGATGACTGGGAATATCTCCACACTGCAAACACAGCTGATATAATTAGCTGCATGTCTCCAGCAGTAAACGGCAGTCGGGAGCCCTAGCAACCAATAGGATTACTGCTTTCATTTTCACAGGGAGCTGGAATCTGAATGGTTGCTAGGGCAGCTGCCTCACAACATCCACAGAAATAACTGGTAGACCCCCTACTCCATCTATACAGTACATGTATATACAGGGCCCCCTACTCCATCTATACAGTAAATGTATATATAGGACCCCCTACTCCATCTATACAGTACATGTATATACAGGACCCCCTACTCCATCTATACAGGACATGTATACAGGGCGGGCAGTATTACCAGCTGCTGCTGCCCTAAGCACTAAACCTGAAGGTGCCCCATCCTCACTCACCAATTAGCATTAGGATAGGTAGGTAATAGCTCCACACGTCACATTTAACACCGCCACACCAAGCCTGACCAATACCGCAATACTGTGACTGGATAACACTGCCATACCATACCTGACCAATACAGCCATACTGTGTCTGGATAACACTGCCATACCATACCTGTTCAATACCGCCATACTGTGACTGGATAACACGGTCATACCAGACCTGACCAATACCGCCAAACTGTGACTGGGTAACACTGTCATAACACACCTGACCAATACCACCATACTATGACTGAAAAAAACTGCTATACCAGACCTGACCAATACCGCCATACTGTAACTGGATAACACTGCCACTCCAGGCCTGACCAATACCACCTTACTGTGACTGGATAACACTGTCATACCACACCTGACCAATACCGCCATACTGTGACTGGATAACACTGTCATACCACACCTGACCAATACCGCCATACTGTGAATGGATAACACCGCCATACCAGACCTGACCAATACTGACACACTGTGACTGGATAACACCGCTATACCAGACCTGACCAATACCGCCATACCCCCCTCGAAAAGACACCAGATTTTCTGGCAAGTCTGAATGGGAGGGTACTGCCCCTGTGCAAGGTGCTACCCTACGCACCAGACCATGGGTACCTAATAGTAAATACAACCCTACAGGTATACAGGACCCCATAACTATATACTACAGGTGCACAGGACCTCCACCAACTCTATAATACAGGTATACAGGACAAGACCTCCATCAATTATACACTACAGGTATCTAGGTCCCTCAAACTATAAACTACAGGTATAAAAGACCTCCACAAATTATACATTACAGGTATACAGCACCAACTATATACTACAGGTATACAGGCCCTCTGAACCATACAGTAGAGGTATACAGGACCTTCACCAACTGTACACTTTAGGTATACAGGACCTCCCTCAACTATACACTACAGGTATACAGCCCCCCCCCCCAACTACACACTACAGGTATACAGGACCCCCCAACTATACACTATAGGTATACAGCCCCCCCCAACTATGCACTACAGATATGCGAGATCCCTAAAAACTATACATTGTGGGTATACAGAACCCCTCCAACTATGCACTACAGGTATACACTAATTCCACTAATTAACTCAGATGAAACAATACTTTTAGCTTGGCCTCCTGGGCACCTTAGAAGAAATCTAATTAACACACTGACACTTTATACCCGGGCAGCGCCGGGTACATTTTCTAGTATATTAATATATACACACTCACTATATGTAAAACTCTATGTAAAACTGGAAAAAGATTATTAATATGATTTAGTTATGTATATGTCCCAAAACTGAGAAAAACCACTGTGCGTTTTCTAAAGTGATCATGCTGGCATGCTTCTCTTGCATGCCGCTGGCCTGCCAAAGCCTTAGTAGCATTCCTCAGGCTACTGCCGATCGGCCTGAATCACCCGGGTCCAAATTAGAACAGCCGACACTACTACCCCGGGGCCATGTGAGACACGGCTGCCGGCCCGCCCCGGTGCTGGTAAGCCTTCCCCAGCCTGCTGCCGATCGGTCTCCAGCACTGCGCGCAGTGTCCTACCCTACGTGGGGACACTGCTGCTGGCCTGCCTGAGCCCCGAGTACCATTCCTCAAGCTGCTGCTAATCGTTTTCCGTCATCTGTCGCCACCCGCTGATTCTGCAGTGGCTGACGCCAAATTCAAGATGCTGCAGTTGCACCTGCCTTTAGCCCTTTAAGTTGGCCAGAGGAGAGACAGCAGAAGATATGGAATAATGCAAGTGTCAGATGAAGCAGCCGCCGTTGACAGATCATTGTAGTGGGTGAGTGGATATCCCGCAGCCAATGCTATCATCTGTCGTTGGCTGCTACTTCAGCTGGCACTTGTATTCTCCCACATTTGTGCGCAGCCGACCTTTCTCCCCTCGCAGACCTGAGGTGTAGATTTTATTTATTTTTTTTTCTTTTACTGAAAATGTGTTTCCATGGTGGCACAGCACTGTGGTGACCCTCCTCCCCTCCCACCCCCAGCTTCTAGTAAGCCACAGTGGTGGTCTGGGAACAGAAGTCCCAGGAAGTTAACCCTCAAGGAGTTAACTCTTTGGCACCTCTGTTCCCAGAACAACCTGATAAATTTTGCCCATAGCAATGCACAGCTGTAATTGCAGCTCAGCTCCTATTCACTTGAATGGGAACTGAGCTGCAGGTAAATATCACGGCTGCTACACAATGAACGAGTAACTTCCTTCACTGTGTAGTGCAGTACCTAACAGCAGATACCAGGAGACAGGCCAGTACACCAGGAAACTTTGTAACAACTGAGCAGTTGGAACACTACCTTCTCCTTTCTGCAAGGAGTAGCAGTGCCAGTTCCCTGCAAAATTACCTTCAGCAGGTCACTAAAATCCATATGTCTGCTCATACTGTCTCTATAAGGGTAGCACGAGGGCCTGACTGCCTTTAGGGACCGGGTGACGATCCTCAGACCCATTGTAAGAGCATATGAGTTCCTTTTTATACAGGACAATGCTAGGCCTCATGGAGCTGATGTGACAGCGGTTCCTGCACAATAAAAGCATTGATGCAATGGACTGGCCTGCCCATACTCCAGAACTGAATTCAATCGAGCCCATCTGAGTCATCACGTCTTATTTCATGTCGTATTTTCCTTGTACTATGGTACCTATAGTGCCATTTTCATATTTTAACAGGTTATGAGAATCATAGACAACGTGAGACCAGATAGACAGACTGTGATGTTCTCTGCTACATTTCCAAGAGCCATGGAAGCTTTAGCCAGAAGAATACTGAGTAAACCTATTGAAGTTCAAGTTGGAGGAAGAAGTGTTGTGTGTTCTGATGTGGAACAGCATGTGGTAAGACAGTGAAAGTAACCTCTATTTTCAGAAATAAGTTAGCCGTTTGTTCATAGTATAAGTGTATAAGTTCAATTCCCTCACTTTGGAAGTTGACATTTTACTAAATTGATGAGCAAAACACACCAAGAAGAAATTGTTAGTTTGGTGTGAATTACAATATTAGTTAAGTGTATATGAGAAAACTACCAAATTGAAAGAAGGTTTTAGCAGCCTGTTAGGCCACATTTTGCTTGAGGTAAAAGATGAGATATGGTTGGGCATGAAGGTATACTAGTTTCATACTGCATCCTGCTGTACAGTTGTTCATAGATGTTGCAATTGGGCCAGTAGATTCTGCACACTTGTAGGTTTCCAAGACTGGCATCACAGCTGATTTCATAAATGCTCAATTGGTGATAAATCTGGCAACCTGATAGGCCAAGGAAGTACTGAAATCTTTTTAAAACATCCTGGGAAACCGCTGAGCTGGACAGGTAACTGGTCCTATGACTTGAGGACTTGCGTGAAAAGCATGGTCTCCCCATAATGCAGCACTTTACGTACCTACAATTGTGTCACTTTATGACAACCCTATTGGGATACACCACGGTTTCCAATGCCTGCAGCATTTGAGCAATTGGCTATAGCCGTATAAAATGTGCAGGGGCTGATCTCTGATATTTATAAAATTTTGGGTTCACCTATTGATGATTCCCCAATCCGCTAGAAATATATGGTGAAGTGGGAGACAGTCTTTGCCAGGTCTATCTCTGGAGTGTTGGAGGATCATATGGGAAAGAGCAGCCAAATACTCCATTTGTACCACGTACAAGGAAACTCAATACAAATTACTTATGATGTGGTATCCTACCCCTGAACTGCTTAACAAATTTAACACCTCTATTTTCCCTATGTGTTGGAGATGCCTAAGGGGAGTCGAAACGATTCATCATATTTTTTGGGATTGCCCAGTTATGAAGCCTTGTTGTACCACCATGTGTTGAGTGTTTTCTACCATTGTGCAAAAGCTTTTCCCCTGTGATCCTCTTGTTTATCTCCTCAACTTGACTCTTAAAACTATTGGTAAGAAGTCTACCAAATTATTACTACAATTGTTGCCGGCAGCTAAGACTTTGATAGCATGACAGTGGAAACAGGCTTTTCTGCCCACGCTGACTGATTTAGTGTCTAGAGTGAGAGAAATGAGAACAATGGACTATTTGACGGCATCATCAGTGAATCGCCTAGACCTCTCTGAGGCGGTCAGGTCCCTGTGGGTCCCTATTGTGTGCTGCAGGGATATGTCTGATGGAGCATGGAACTCTTCCCTCCCCCTTCCTTATCCCCCTTTCCTTATATGTCTTGTCTTCTATTACCCCATTAATGGAAAATATTGTATTTTTCTAGATTGTGATTGAGGAGGACAAGAAATTTCTTAAGCTGCTTGAGCTTTTGGGGCATTATCAAGAAACAGGATCAGTCATTATATTTGTTGACAAGCAAGAGCATGCCGATGGTTTACTGAAGGACTTAATGAGAGCATCATATCCTTGCCTGTCACTTCATGGAGGTAATTCATACCTTGCTTCTGGTTTTTGTATGGGGTAGCATAAAGGTAAATGACGGTGTTTTCAATTTTGCTTTTGCATTGTTATTAAGGTATATTGTGTAGAACATTGATTTAAACTCCTCATTTTGATCAAGTTAACACATGTTACATCTGTATGATAAGGGCTTAATGCATACACAATTCAATGAGAGTGTACAGCAGAGTAATTGACACTGATACAGAGGGAGAGATCCCTACCCGCAAGAACTTGGTCTACAAGGGGAGGGAAAGGGCTTGTCATCTGTGAGCAGTTAGAGGTCAACCAGGAAAAAACAACTGATACCCTATCCACAGAATCTATCTATACAGCTACAATTTTAACCCTCATAATCTTGTGGAACCAGTACATATTTTTATGATTCAATCTTTTGTATTAAACCCTTTTTAAAACAAAGTTTAGTTAGTTATAATGACTTTTTTTTTACAGAGAACAATCACATAGTAAACAGATCATAACTAGTGATGAGCGAGTACTAAAATGCTCGGGTGCTCGTTACTCGAGACGAATATCTCCCGATACTCGAGTGCTCGTTTTGAGTAACGAACCCCATTGAAGTCAGTGGGAGACTCGAGCATTTTTGCAGGGGACCCAAGTTCGGTAGAGGGAAGGTCGTCTGAAAGCCTGTCAACCTCTGAAATTGATGGAAACACAACGGAAATGGACAGGAAACAGCAGGCGCAGCATGTATGCATGCCTCTGAGGCTGCCTAATGGCACCATTATGCCTAATTCTGTGCCACAGCCTGGTTAAAACAGAGGTAGGCATATGGACCACCCAAAAATTCAGCCTGACACAGCATGGCGGTGAGGACAGAGTGAACAAGGTAGAAGCGGTAGCCAGTCAGCCTTCCAAAAATTATACCACACCTAGCATGGCAGTGAGCACACAGAGAACCATTAAAAGTGAGTGAGGAAGCAAGTGAGCCCACCCAAAAATTGGAGTGAGTCCAGGGGCTGGGATATTTAGTGGACATGAGCCCGGGTGCTGACAGCTAACTGGCTAGGCCAGCTGTCAGTCACCATCAAGGGTACACCTGATGCCTCTCGATGGCTAGACCAAAAAAAATAAAATAAAACAGCTGGCTGGTTGGCAGGGGCGCGATCAGACGTATTGTGACGTCAGAGTATGGCAGTGAGGAACACAGAGGACCATTACAAGTGAGTGAGGAAGCAATTGAGCCTCCCAATAATTAGGCCAGACCCTGCATGGCAGAAGAAGAATTGGCAGTTGGCTGAGAATTGAAGGAAGAGAAGAGATACCAAGAATCTTCATGTTGAGCTGCTTTCCCCAGGTGGACAGTTGAATTCAGGTGAAATCCAGGCTTTGTTCAATTTTAAAAAACGTCAGCCTGTCAGCGCTGTCAGTTGACCCTAGCGACAGGGCAGGCCAGCACCTACAAGACGTAAAGCGCCAGTTTGGGCCACGTATCCAGCTTTGAAACCCAGTAGTTGTAGGAAGCAAAGTGATCAGTAAGGACGTTGGTATGGTCAGTAAGGTACTCCCTCACCATCTTCCTGAAGGCTTCCCCCCCCCTACTCTGTCTAGACTGGGGACGGTTGACATAGTCTTCCTGGGGTGCCATGAAACTGTCAAAAAAAAGGGCGACAGCGCTCCATAGCGAGGATCAGAAGGACAAGATGTGAAGGGGTATGGGGTGCACGGCAACCCTTACCTGGTGTGGTTGCGCAAATGTGGAGGCACAACACTCATATAGATCAAACATATAGATCACGGACCGCAGCCACTCCCGATATCCAAAGGAACGAACGACAGAAACTTCTCCAACACCAAACTACACGGATCATGGGGCGCAGGTCCAACTTGGGATCGAGGCAGAGTGAAGAATAAAATAGTTTTATTACAGAGACTCAACGCGTTTCGGAACCGCACCGGTTCCTTTCTCAAGAGTCATAATGCTATACTGACAAAACAGCACAATATAACACAAAACAAAAGACCAATGACGTCAGAGGGGAGGGACTGAGAACCTCCCACTTCAGTCAACATAGACACCTGTAACAGCAATAGTAAAGGGCATACAAACATATACAATTCATTAAAATAAAACATGTACACTCACCGGCCACTTTATTAGGTACACCATGCTAGTAACTGGTTGGACCCCCTTTTGCCTTCAGAACTGCCTCAAATCTTCGTGGCATAGATCCAACAAGGTGCTGGAAGCATTCCTCAGAGATTTTGGTCCATAATGACATGATGGCATCAGACAGTTGCCGCAGATTTGTCGGCTGCACATCCATGATGCGAATCTCCCGTTACACCACATCCCAAAGATGCTCTATTGGATTGAGATCTGGTGACTGTGGAGGCCATTTGAGTACAGTGAACTCATTGTCATGTTCAAGAAACCAGTCTAAGATGATTCTAGCTTTATGACATGGCGCATTATGCTGCTGAAAGTAGCCATCAGATGTTGGGTACATTGTGGTCATAAAGGGATGGACATGGTCAGCAACAATACTCAGGTAGGCTGTGGCGTTGCAACGATGCTCAATTGGTACCAAAGAGTGCCAAGAAAATATTCCCCACACCATGACACCACCACCACCCACATATTGTAAGCGACATGGACATTCCAGGAGATAAATGACATATTGTGATAAACAAGAGTACATATCACGGACATAGAATGTTTCATTAGTAACTATAGAGGTAAAAGTTGGTACCGAGGTGTCCATTATCCAATTGTAACATAAGCACCTCGCTATATTGCAACGTACAGTGCCCACAGACCTGGTTTTTTTAAAATTTTTATTACTATTGTTCATATCTGAAGTAATTTTACGGAGTTTAATAGGTGCTAGATGGCTACGTAATGTTTTAGTTCTGCGGAAGATAACATTGGGGTATTATTCTTAGTGACCCCATCCTAAAATCTGTTCTTCCTAAACAACCCAATGTTTTATTAGAACCCTTTTAATTTCCTGTGTACCACAGTTTTATTCTGTAATCAAGGAGATACGAAATTTATTATAGTTTTCAGAAGTGATATCATGTTTATGGTTATTGGTCATCTTATCTAAAGTCTTTTTTTGTGTAGTACATTTATTCTTACTGTAGGCGCTAGATAATTGTCGTTTAGGATAACCTTTATTTGTGAAGCGATCATATAAAATTTTTGATTTTTCCTGATAATCAGTATCCAAAGTGCAATTTTTTTCTTATACGCTGGTACTGACCGTATGGTACATTTTTCAACCAATTCGGGAGATGGCAACTCTTGTAATCCAGGAAGCTGGTAATATCTACCTTTTTAAAAAAAGGTGGAAGTAATAATACTGTTTGACTATCTTTCCTAATTAGGAGATCCAAAAACTCTAAACTGGTGTCACTATAGTTGAGGGAAAATTTAATGCCCCATTTATTCTGATTTAAAATTTTCCATCAGAATAAATGGGGCATTAAATTTTCCCTCAACTATAGTGACACCAGTTTTAGAGTTTTTGGATCTCCTAATTAGGAAAGATAGTCAATCTAACAGTATTATTACTTCCACTTTTTAAAAAAAAAAAGGTGGATGTTAACAGCTTCCTGGACTACAAGAGTTGCCATCTCCCTAATTGGTTGAAAAATGTACCATACGGTCAGTACCAGCGTATAAGAAAAAATTGCACTTTGGATACTGATTATCAGGAACAATCAAAAATTTTATATGATCGCTTCACAAATAAAGATTATCCTAAACGACTATTATCTAGCACCTACAGTAAGAATAAATGTACTACACAAAAAAAGATTTTAGATAAGATGACCAATAAACATGATACCACTTCTGAAAACTATAATAAATTTGGTATCTCCTTGATTACAGAATATAACTGTGGTACACAGGAAATTAAAAGGGTTCTAATAAAACATTGGGTTGTTTAGGAAGAACAGATTTTAGGATGGGGTCACTAAGAATAATACCCCAATGTTATCTTCCGTAGAACTAAAACATTACGTAGCCATCTAGCACCTAGTAAACTCCGTAAAATTACTTCAGATATGAACAATAGTAATAAAAATAAAAAAACAGGTCTGTGGGCACTGTACGTTGCAATATAGCGAGGTGCTTATGTTGCAATTGGATAATGGATACCCCGGTACTAACTTTTACCTCTATAGTTACTAAAGAAACATTCTATGTCCGTGATATGTACTCTTGTTCATCACAATATGTCATTTATCTCCTGGAATGTCCATGTCGCTTACAATATGTGGGCCGCACGAATAAGCATCGAGCTAACATTAGAAATTCTTTATTGCATAGTATCTCTCGACACTATCTTCTTAAACATAACTCTGATCCTAGCAGTTTGAGACTCATTATCTTGTAAAAAATAGGAGAGAATGTTCCCAATAGATACAAGCAACTCATTAACAGGGAATCGTATTGGATTTTTAAACTTTGCTCTGTCACCGGATGGCTTAAATAAGACATTAGAAAATATTAAGGTCTAACCAATTTTTTATATACATTTTTATATACATGTTTTATTCTAATGAATTGTATATGTTTGTATGCCCTTTACTATTGCTGTTACAGGTGTCTATGTTGATTTAAGTGGGAGGTTCTCAGTCCCTCCCCTCTGACGTCATTGGTCTTTTGGTTTGTGTTATTTTGTGCTGTTTTGTCAGTATAGCATTATGACTCTTGAGAAAGAAACCGGTGCGGTTCCGAAACGCGTTGAGTCTCTGTAATAAAACTATTTTATTCTTTACTCTGCCTCGATCCCAAGTTGGACCTGCGCCCCATGATCCATGTAGTTTGGTGTTGGAGGTGTTTCTGTTGTATGAAACTGTTAAAGGCCTTGGAGGGTGTTCCCCTGCCTCTTGACAAGCTGCCTGCTCCACCGCTACTCTCCCCCGCTCTTTGGCTCACAGAACTACGTCCTCTGGCGCTAGTGGTGTCATATGGGAAGTACATTTTCAGCTTCTGCACCAGGGCCTGTTGATATTGATTCACTCTCATAGTGCGTTCCTTGGCAGGAATGAGAGTTGAAAAGTTATGTTTGTTCCGAGGGTCCAGGAGGGTGAACACCCAGTAATCTGTGTTGTCAAAAAATTTTCAAAAGTCAGCCATGTGCGCCAGGGTCCCAACACGTAAGAACTCCCTCTCCTGACTACCCTCAATTTCTCTCCTCATCTTCACGACGGCACCATAGGATGATGGGTTGTACCCTAGGTCCCATTAGGGCAGGCACGAGAGGGAGGGGATCCGCGTGAAGGCGAGGAGAGATCACCTCTATAAGATAAGAATTTACCATAGTGGCTGTAGGGATCGATCGGGGCCTTGGCTTCCTTCCTCCCAGTCAGACAGCCGGCCTCAGGGCAGGAACGGTTCCGTGGTTCCGGGAACCTCGTACCGTCTCCAGGTGAGCGGGGGAGCGGTCCTACTACTACTCTACCCCGCCGTCGGATACCAGAAGCAGGCTGCAGGATGCTCCGTACGACGTAATGACGCAACTCAGGGCGCCGCGGCGCCCGGATGTGACGTCAAGACGCCGCGCGCACCGGAAGTCTCGTCGCGCTTCCGGGACCGCACAGTCAAAAGAGCAGCGCGAACTGGTCGGGTTGTCTCCTTGTCCTATGATGGATCCCTCCACGTCTGACAAGACTGCTCCGGCGGTAACTGTGAGTAGTGATCCGGCGTCAGCCGCTTCCGCATGCGTAACTCTGCAATCAGTACGCTTCCAATGCAAACTCTGCATTTTTTGTTGTCTGTCTCTCTCTGGATTCATTACATGCCTTCCACTGAGGGTGCTACTGTCTTCCCCACACTGAATATGCAGCCAGGCAATTTCACAAGGGGGTTCCTTACCACTCACATTATATTTGCATGGGTGCGGGAGATTATTCTATGTATATGTATGTATGGATAGATACATATATACTGATGTGGTGTGTGTGTGTGTATATATATCTACATACATGTGTGTTAATAAATACACATATTGGATCTCATATAGATTACTCTATCCTCCTTAGGAGACTAAAAAGCCTAATCCTAAAAGGGAAAAACCTAGAATTCCAGAAAGGAGATGTGTATCCTGCAATGCTAAGCTATCTTCTAGCTGCAAAAAAAACATCTGTCCATCATGCATTGGGGACTTCATAAAAGAGGACAGAACATCCTTCCTGGAGGATATCAGAAAAATAATGAAGGATGAAATCGCTACTTCTATAGCTCGACTTCCTCCTCCTCCGCCCCTACTACCTCCTCCTCCGCCTCTACCTGCTCCTATAGATCAGGATCCTCCTCAGGTTTCTCCAGGTCATCAGGTGGTGATTAATGACACACCAGCAGATACTATCTCTAATTATTCGGCTTCAGTAGCAGCCTCAGAGGAATCAACCTCATCCAGGAAACGTAGGAGACACTCATCCGCGTCTTCTTGTGAGTCTGGTCAAATTCCAGAAACGGTAGAGATTAGTGACAATGAGACGGAACAGAAGGAGGAAATAAGGAAATATTTCTTTTCTTCAGATCACACCTCTGCCTTACTTAAAGCGGTCAGAGATGCTCTGAGTGTGGAAGAAGTTCAGGAGCAAGTAGCTCCTAAAGATAAAATGTTTCAGGGCTTGAAAACCAAGAAAAAAGTGGTCTTTCCGGTTCATGAAACTTTACAACAACTAATCTCTGAGTGGGCAGAACCAGAGAAAAGACTGCAGGTGCCCAGTGAGATTAGAAGACTCCTACCCTTCGGGGAAGAGGACACGTCCAGGTGGGGAGACATTCCGAAAATTGACGCACAAGTAGCTAAGACCACAAAAAAATCACTATTACCCTTTGAGAACTCATCTCAACTCAAAGAGCTCATGGACCGCAAAGCGGAAAGCCTTCTCAGAAAATCATGGGAGACGGTATCCTACTCATTAAAGAATAATATCGCTGCCACTTGCGTAGCCAGAGCTCTTCATCTCTGGATAGAACAGCTAGAGGGACATTTAAATAATAAGTGTCCAAGAGAGAAGATCGTGGACTCCTTACCCCTGCTAAAGGACGCCACGGCCTTTTTAGCTGACGCTACAGCTGAGTCTATCAGATTTGCAGTCAGGGATGGCGCCTTAACCAATACTGCCCGTCGGGCGCTTTGGTTAAAAAACTGGACCGGGGATAATACCGCCAAATCAAATCTATGCGGCATACCCTTTGAAGGTCAGTATGTGTTCGGGGCTCACCTGGACAAAATTATTGAAAAGTCAGCAGATAAAAAGAAGGCCTTACCAGAAGAAAAGACCCCCCAAAAGAAACAACAGTTTAAGCAACCTAAGTTTCAGGACAACTATCGCGGCAAGGGGAAAGGAGGCCGCTGGAGTTATTCCAAGGGTGGTAAAGGGAGAAATATTTTTTTCAACCCCAAAACCTCCCAGGACAAACAGTGACGCTTGTCCTGTAGGGGGAAGACTGCAGGGCTTTTCAGGTGTGGGGGCATCTATTACCAACAACAGCTGGGTAACAAATATCATCAGAGAGGGTTATCAGATAGAACTTACTCACCCTCCCCCACACAAATTCACCATCTCACGCCAGTCTTCAATTCCCCTACAAAGAGAATTAGTAGGGAGCGTAAAAAAACTACATCGGATGAAAGTAATCTCCCTAGTTCCATCAAAAGAAAAAGGATCGGGCCATTACTCGAACCTGTTTCTAGTTAAAAAAAAAAACAACGGCACCTTCCGGTTAATTATAAACTTGAAACCATTGAACCAATATGTCAGGTATCAAAAATTCAAGATGGAGTCCATAAAAACGACGACACCGCTAATAGCGTCCAATGCATATATGGCCTCCATAGATCTCCAGGACGCCTACTATCACGTCCCGATACATCAGGACTCCCAAAAATACCTAAGGTTCGCGATACTCATAGGGAAGGAGGTATGTCACTATCAATTCAGAGCTCTCCCATTCGGGATCTCATCAGCCCCGAGAATTTTCACCAACGTGATGTCAGAGGTCGTATCCTGCCTCCATCTCCAGGGGATAAATATAGGGGCCTACCTGGACGATCTTCTCATGATAGCAGAGTCTCAGACAAAACTGCTACAGGATTTGGAAACAACTCGCAACCTTCTAACAAACCTAGGTTGGATCATCAATGTAGACAAATCCGACCTGATACCATCACCCAGGAAAGTGTTCCTGGGAATCCTCCTAGATTCGACCCGTCAGATGTCTTTCCTTCCAGAAGAAAAGATACAAAAGTCAGAAGAATAAAGAACAGCTCACTGACGTAGGTGAGAGAAGCTATGTCAGTGCTGGGCTCAATGACCTCATCCATCCCGGCAGTACCATGGAGCCAGGCCCATTCCCGCGTGTTTCAGGCTCAGATTCTAAAAACCTGGAACAAGAGACCCTCAGGCTTGGACAAAAAATTTTCCCTCACCCCTCAGACAAAATTATCCCTCCGCTGGTGGCAAAAAAGGGAAAACTTACAAAAAGGGGTACAGTGGAACCCTCAACCCAAAGTGATTCTAAAGACAGACGCAAGCCAGATAGGTTGGGGAGCCCAGATAGGGACCCAATTCTTCCAGGGAGTTTGGAACCCCAAAAATTTAAGAGACTCCTCAAAGAACTTATGGCAGTTCAGAATTTGTTACTGGCAGCTCAGAACATCTTAAAGACCCACGTACATGTTCTATCGGACAACGTCACTACAGTGGCTCACCTAAGACATCAGGGCAGTGCAAGACACAATCACCTGTGGTCAGTAGCAAAACAGATATTCTCTTGGGCAGAGTCCCACCTTCTGTCCCTCTCAGCAACTCACCTGAAGGGAACGGAAAATATTCAGGCAGACTTTCTCAGCCGTCACCAGGTTCATCCAGGGGAATGGTGTCTCAAAGATAAAGTCTTCCGTCAACTAGCGGATCGCTGGGGGTACCCCGACATAGATCTGTTTGCGGAAAGTGACAAATTTCTACTCCCTAGATCCGTCAGACCATCCTACAGCAGTAGACGCCCTGACGCAGAATTGGGAAGTAAAACTAGCTTACGCGTTTCCACCCATTCCACTGATTCCAAAGGTGCTCCAGAAGATCAGGGACCAGGGAACAACAGTTATTCTCGTGGTTCAGTATTGGCCAAAGAGAAGCTGGTTCGGCCTCCTCAAAACGTTAGCACTGGAAGATCCAGTTCTGCTTCCCCAATTAACAGACCTTCTCTTTCAGGGTCCGATTCTCCATCCAGAACCAGAGAAACTACATCTGTCTGCATGGATCCTGAAGAGACAATGCTGAGGAGTCGAGGGTTATCAAAGGAGGTGATATCCACACTCATGAAAAGCAGGAAGAAGGTAACAGCTTCCATCTACTTAAAGGTCTGGAAGGTGTTCTCCTCATGGTGTAGATCCCCTCCACCTTTTCCGGCTGAACCAAATATAGCCCAGATACTGGACTTCTTGCAGGCTGGATTATCTAAGGGCCTCAGACCGGCCACCCTAAAAGTGCAGGTTTCTGCCCTGTCAGCAATATATGACACAAATCTGGCAGACCATAGATGGATTAAAAGATTTATAAAAGCTGCATCTAGGATTAATCCTAAACCTCAGACTATTCCTCCGTCTTGGGACCTGAATATAGTCCTAGGTTTGACAAAGGCCACCTTTGAGCCTATATCAAACATCAACATAAAACTTCTCTCATACAAAACTGTCTTTTTGGTTGCGATATGTTC
The DNA here is from genome assembly GCF_027789765.1 of Dendropsophus ebraccatus. Classification (NCBI taxonomy): domain Eukaryota; kingdom Metazoa; phylum Chordata; class Amphibia; order Anura; family Hylidae; genus Dendropsophus; species Dendropsophus ebraccatus. Next base: position 42,659,913 of record NC_091454.1, on the reverse strand, counting down.
CGCCAGGAGGGTAAGTGAAATCCAGGCCTTGACTATTCGTAGACCTTATTGTACGATCTCAGAAGACTGCATTACCCTAAAGACAGATCCTTCGTTCCTACCCAAAGTAGTTACGGAATTTCATAAAAATCAGGACATTATCCTCCCATCATTCTGTCCAAATCCAAAAAATCCATTAGAAGAAAAATTCCATACTCTAGACGTCAGAAGGGCAGTTCTACAGTATATGGAAACTACAGCCCCTTGGCGAATCGACCAGAACCTATTCATTCAGTTTCAGGGAAAAAATAAAGGGAAGAAGGTGTCAAAAAGTACCATCGCTAGATGGATAAAGAACTCAATATCAGAAGCATATAAAGCTCAAGATCTTCCTTCTCCTATTAATATCAGAGCCCACTCTACAAGAGCAGTATCTACATCATGGGCCGAGAGGGCTTCGGCCTCTCTGGAACAAATCTGCAGGGCCGCGACATGGTCGTCTCCCCACACGTTCACAAAACACTATAGACTACTTCTGCAGTCAAGAGAAGAACTGACCTTCGGCAGGAAGGTCCTGCAGGCTGTGGTCCCCCCCTAAGAGTAATGGTTGGTATTGCTCCTATGGTTCCGTCGTGAAGGTGAGGAGAGAAAATAGAATTAGTCTTACCGGTAAGACTGTTTCTTCGAGCCTTCACGACGGCACCAGTATTCCTCCCTAGTATTGTATGATTAATATAATACTCACGTGGTGCTATTGGTTGTTATAAAGGCACTGGTGCTGGGAGGAAAGGGAGGGGCTTTTAACCTCTCGTGCTTTTTCCTGTCCCTAGGGTACAACCCATCCTCCTATGGTGCCGTCGTGAAGGTTCGAAGAAACAGTCTTACCGGTAAGACTAATTCTATTTTCCTTCACCTCCTCCTCCTCCACCAAATCCTCCTCTACCAAATCCTTCTCTTTAGGCCATACACGCTCAACTACTAAGGATTGAGCATGGGTACCCCCTTCAGTGGCGGCAGCAGTCTTCTCCCCTTCCTCCTCTTTTTCATCCTCCTCATCCTCTACTCCGTGGTGAGAAACTGACGTCAGGCACAGGGCAGGGCAATCTAGCAGCGGCTGTTCTTTACCTTACTCCTGAGACGAAGGCAAAGTGTCAGACTTCAGGCTGAGCAGGAAGGATTTAAGTAGACACAGCAGCGGGATGGTGAGGCTGATGACGGCATCGCCGCTGACCATCTTTGTTGACTCCTCAAAGGGGCCCAGTACCAGACAACAGACATCCATGTCCACTCCTCATTGTAGATTTCAGGTAGCTGACTGACCTAACTACTGCTTTGCACAGAGGTTGACATCTGGCATTCCACAATGGCTCTTCATTGCTGGTAAACCCTGGCTACCATCTGGAAGGTGGATTTCCACCTCGTGGGTACGTCGCACAGCAGTCAGTGAGACTGCAGTTGCAAGCACCTTTGCACTGCCCTAAGGGTGGCAGCATCCGTGGTTGACTTGCAGAAATGCGCACAGATGCGCCGCACCTTGGTGAGAAAGTCAGCCAAGTTGGGGTAGGTCTTAAGGAACCGCTGCACCACTAGGTTGAACACGTGGGCCAGGCATGGTACATGTGTGAGGCTGCCGAGTTGCAGAGCCGCCACCAGGTATCGCCCATTGTCACACACAACCATGCCTGGCGCAAGCCAAAAATCTGACTGCGCCGTGATGCCCTGCAACAGCTCCTGGGCCGTGTGCCTCTTGTCGCCTAAGCTCAGCAGTTTCAACACCACCTGTTGGCGCTTACCCACCGCACTGCTGATGCTACGAAATGGAGGCGACGTGTTTGTGGAGGGAAATAGAGAGGAGGAGAAAGAGGTGTGCAACTCATGAGAGACCGCGACCGAGGTAGGCCCGCAATCCTCGGTGTGGGCAGCACCTGAGCGGAACCAGGGTCAGACTCTGTCCCAGCCTCCACCAAGTTGACCCAATGTCCCGTCAGGGAGATATAGTGTCCCTGCCCGCCAGCACTTGTCCACGTGTCCGTGGTTAGGTGCACCTTGTGCACGGATGATGTTATCCGACACGTGCTGGTGTAGGGCTGTGACGGCACACCGTTAAAAATAGTAGCGGCTGGGGACTGAGTACCGAGGGACAGCCACAGCCATGAGGTTCCTAAAAGCCTCTGTCTCTACCAGCTGATAGGGCAGCATCTCCAGGCTCAGCAGTTTGCCTATGTGCACATTTAGGGCTTGTGCATGCGGGTGAGTGGCAGTGTATTTGTGCTTCCGTTCAAAGGTCTGCTGAAGGGACAGTTTAACGCTACACTTGGACACCTTGATGGAGTGTGTGGCGCATAATGGAGGTGAAGGGGTGCGTGTAGGGCAGGAGGCGCTGGGGCCTGGGTAGGGGGGGACTGACGGAGCCAGCACGTGACACAGGGGAAGGAGCTGCAAGACTTGGGAACATCTAGCCCTGGCCATGGGAGTTTGACTCTGTGAAACAGTTGCTGATCTACTCCCTCTGCCCACCCCTCTTCCTCTTCAAAATGGTCCTGCGTGTGAACTTGCCTCCCCCTCAGAAGACCGGTCTTCACTAGGCTTATCCACCCAGCTCGGGTCAGTCACCTCGTCCTCATCCACCAGCTCTTCCTCCATTTCCTTACTCTCCTCTTCCACTTTGAGTTACAACCATGACGGCAACCTCACTGTCTGACAACCGGGTCTCATCGTCATCATCAGACACCTCTTCCAACCCCGCTTGCAAGTCCCCACTCATCACCCACTGACTGTGTGACCTTCATAGTTTGGGCATCGGGACAGATTGACTGCTCCGGTTGCTCTGACTCAGGGAAGGGTCCAGAAAAGAGTTCCTGGCAGCATGGTGGTGGCTCTGAATCCCTTCTTTCCCTGGAGGGGCCAGGCTGTGGGGAAGGAGGCTGAGCTAATGGAGCAAGGGTTCCACTCCCTAGGGTAGCATGGCTGGACTGTGCGGAAAACTGGGTGGTGGAACTGAACCACTGCCTCTGGCAACTGCATCACTTGGAACCCCACGCCCATGCCCTCTACCCTTACCCCTGAGGTTCACCATTATATGGACACTGCACAGTATGGAATTTTTAAATAGGCCTAGCGTATGAAATACAGAAATCAGGAAAAATACTTGTAGTACCAACTAGTTTAGGAGGGGCTGTACGGTACAGTCTGGTAGTTGCTGGACCTAGACACACGCTGGGATACCTCCTTACAATAAGCAGTGAAGTTTTATGCAGGTGTACTACAAATCCCAGCAATACAGTGTAGTACCCACTAGTTTAGGGGGGCTGTACGGTACAATCTGATAGTGGCGGGACCTAGATACACTCTGATACCCCCTTACAATGAGCAGTGAAGTTCTATGCAGGTGTACTACAAATCCCAGCAATCCAATGTAGTACAGCAGCACTACCAGCCTCAAAATTAAGAGTACACTGAGCACTTCTTCGGGGTCTGTATACAACACCTAATGTCCCCTTTCTGCCAGCAGCCGATCACCACAGTGTGCTGGTTAAATCGTGGTAGCAGCACTGCAGGTCCCAGCCAGCAGTCTGTAGTAATACTATTAAAAAACTATTTGAAGCCCTGAAAAGGGCTTTTTGTTTGTATTGCTAGTATTCCCTGCCTACTAGAACGCTAAATCCTACACTGACACTCTCCCTGAGAAGCAGCAGCTCTGTCCCTAATCTCTCTCAGCATGCATCTGAAGCTAGTACTACCGGCTGCGCTTTTTATATGGCAGGGTCATCTGATCTGGCCAACCAATTGCTGCTATTGACATGAATGGGTCCCACATGATCGTCGGAGGTACCAAAGAGTCTCCTGTATGTTTATTGGCTGAGAAATAGCGCCCAAACTTACAGGAAACTGATGATGAGATTTTCCCGAGTATCGCAAGATGCTCGACCGAGTAACGAGTACCATCGAGTACCCTAATACTTGATCGAGTACCAAGCTCGGACGAGCATGCTCGCTCATCACTAATAACACATTCAATGTATTTTGCGTGGTGTCGTCTAAAGTACATCTGTTAAAGCTAAATAAAAGAAGCTCCTTGCACAATCTCTGTACTCTAAAATAAACTTTCAAGGTTCTAATGACCAACTGTCAGGACGGGGAGGTAGGGTTGAGATGAACAGTGGGCCTTAAGTCTGAACCCACCTACTTTCCCTACCTACTTGCCTCAAACGGCCCTAGGCAGCTGTGGACAACCACTAAGATGTGCCCTATACTGTATAAGTGTGACACAGAAACAGACAAACGGAACAAAGAGTCAACAAGCCATTGCAGAACTAAATGGGCAATGCAGTACAAAATCAGGGTACAATCGGATAGTCGGAGGTCAGGTCAAGCAAGCAGAGGAATTAGAAACGGGGATCGCAAGAATAGACTGGGTGCTGGGATCAGGGTATGAACCTTAATTGCAAGCAGAGAAAGAATGGCTCTTTCATTTATGACGATCAAGAGCCTTGTCCGGATCGCCGTTGGACCGGCACTCTGATCTTCAGGGTTCCAGACAGGCAGAGGAATATGTCAGTCAAAAGATACTGCTCAGCTGCAGCAATGAAGTCTAGCAGCGAGCAGTGTAAGGAGGAGGCTGAGAAACAAGCACGTGTGTCACACAAAAAGTAAAAACAGGCCCAATTCACACCAGGCTTACTGCACATTCCTGACACCAACGTAGTCCATAGTAGGTTAGAACCACGAGAAACCTTAAGCTGATCAACCTATAACATAAACAGAATTTAAAGGACAGGAAAATTGATTTAATCAACTATTCAGTATAGCAATACGGTCTACCAAAATTGTGATTTATTTGTAATACCTATGGCCCTACTGGGCCAAACCATGTGCCCTCAGTAGGACTGTTTCATTACCCCATATATTATAGAATTTTTTTATGTGGTTCTCACTTATTGCTGTAATTTCCTTGTATGTATAATGCTGCTGTATAGTATTTATCAACTTCTCTATTTCAGGGGTCACGGTTTTCTTCCAGTGTCTAATTAGCTTAGCAAGAATTATTAGCTTACATAACAATACTCTAGAGCCTGGTGGCAATTCATGTATTCTAATTTGTACGAAGGCCATCTGAACAAAATTGGGGTGAAAGATCTCTTGTATCAATTAAGCCACCTCCTTCCAGTATGGGGCCACCAAAGGACATGACCAGAGGCTGTGAACAAAAGAGCCACTAGCTTCACATTTCCTCCAGCACTGCATAGAATAGGATGGGAACATTTGTGAAAAGCGTAAAGGTGTATAGTACTACTGTAACATTGTTTTAGCTGCAGAGTCAATATGTATGAGATGCATTTTTATGCTTAATTGCCATTATCCAATCCCATGGCGTATAGTAAATGGCGTACAAAAAATGGTAAAAAACAGCAGCTAAATTGTGTTTTTTATTCATAACACCTCATTAAAAATTTTATAAAAAATGATTAGGGTGTCACTTCTCCCCCAGAATGGTTCAGATGGAAACGTCAACTTATCTTACACAAATATTTTGGCACAGCAAGGCCGCTGTGACATGGTATAATGGCTAAAAAAAAAAAAAACTGAAAAAAGGCCCCAAAATTCCCCAGGTCTCTGTCATGTCTGCAGCCTGTGGTTCAGTCAGGTGACTCACTGCGGGCACATATGGGGGATTTCTAGAAACATTGGAATAAGGGGAATCAATAGTGAGTGGTATTTCTCAGTATTTGCTGTGTTGGAGGGGAAGTTTTAATCCATTTTTTTCCTCTAACTTGCTTAAATTTCTGCGAAACACCAAAAGGGGTTAATAAACCTATGAAATGTTACTTTGAATACTTTGAGGGTTGCAGTTTTTACAGTGGAGGGATTAATGGGGATAACTAACATACAGGCCCCACAAATCCACTTCAGAACTGAACTGGTCCCTAATAAAATCAGAATTTGATTTGATTTGATAAAAATCGCTGCAAAATTTCAAAGTCCTCGAACATCCTAAAAAATTAAAGGAAGTTTACAAAATGACTTCACCATAAAGTAGACATGTTGTAGATATTGCAGTAATAATAAGTTTGTGACATGACTATCTTTCTAAGGAAAAGTCTTTTAACGGCAGAGGCATCGGAATAAATTACCGCCCGGCGACGGCAGCAGAGTGGGGGATCAGCGGTCAGTGTGACAGCTGAACCCCCCGCCAACCTCCAGGCAGTTTAACCCATTAGATGCTGCTGTCATACTTTGACAGCGGTATTTAACGGGTCCCGGTCGGCACCGCAGGTCCACTTACGCGATTGCGATGTCCTGCGGCGCCGTCCGGTGTCTCGATGTCTCCATGGTGATCGGGGTCCTAATAAAGGCCCCCTGGCTCACCATGGAGATGCCTCATGCTGACGGGTGGCTGTGGCTATCACCTTTCAGCATGATGCATTAGGTACTGCAGTGTATTGTATAAGTGATCAAAGTATTTACGCTAGTATACAGTAATGTACGCTAGTGTAAAACTAAAAAAAGTAAAGAAAATGTGCACCAAACACAACACAGGCCCCCCCAGCCCTCCCCCCCCAATAATATAAAAAAATTACATTCCCTATACCCAATAAAACATTACATAAAACAGATCAAAAACACAAATCCTATACATATTTGGTATCACCATGTCCGTAAACCCAATCTATAAAACTATATCAATAATTATACCACACGACACGCTGTAAACAAAAATAATTAAAAAAAACAGTACCAGAATAACTGTATTTTATCAATCTGCTTTAGAAAATACGTCATAAGAGATCAAAAAGTCATAAACATATAAAACTTGGTATCAATAGAAACTACAGATCTTCCCGCAAAAAATAAGCCCAAAACTAGCTCTGTAGCGCAAAAGATAAGAACGCTATGGATCTTGCAATGTGGCTAGATTTTTCGTGGGTTTTTGCTAGGAAGATAGTTTCTATTGCGCCAAAGTGGTAATAATTAAAAAGAAACTATACAAATGTGGTATCGCCGTAACCTAGTAACCCAGAGAATAGATGTATTATGTTATTAGTGACCGCCGATACGGATTTTTACGGCGACCACTAATGGGCTTTATTCTGCTGCCATCAACTCTTTATGGCGATGGCGCTGAATAGTGCAGCTGCGCCGGTCGGTTAGACCTGCAGCCCCCTCCTCTCAGCTATCAGAGGTGGCTGAGGGGTTGGGGTTGAGTGTGGGGCCAGTCCCCTCACCGGCGATCGCTGTTGTTAACATTATAACAGGCATTGCCAGCGCAGCTGAACGCTTTTATCAATTGTGCATCCACGGTGAGAGGAGATGAAAACATCTCCCCCATCCCCAGAGTTAACCCTAGTGACCTGCTCTCTGACCCTCCCCTCCTTGGGTGGCCATCTGATCCAAGATGGCGGCCGCCCTCACTGTGAACAGACTCTCTTCATAGTGATGGATTCCTAAAAATGATAAAAGCTCCGTTCTCTCCACCACCAAAGGTGGCAGAGAGCATGGGGCAATGATCGGGGACCACCCGGTGTGGTCCCAGTACAAGCGATCAGCGGTATATACTATATACCGCTGATCGCTTGTTCCAAATAGTGCCGGCACTTTTTTACCCCTGTCACCAAAGTCAATTGCCCCAGATTGCCCATTACCACCCCAGACTGCTCGTAAACACCCACATACTGCCAGTAACTAAAATGACACTCCTTCTTTTCTGAGCCCGGCTGTGTGCCCATAAAGTGGTTTATGCCCACATATGAGGTACCATTGTACTGAGGAGAACCTCCGTTACAAATGTGGGGGTGCTTTTTCTCCCCTGTTCCCCTGTTGAGAAATTTTTAACTAAACAAACATGATGTTGGAAAAATTCTATTTTTACCCTAACGCCCATGACAGCACCCCTAAAGAGCACCTCCCACCGCAGGACACGAAACCTGGGAACATAAAAGCTTGACACACCTCTCAGACCTTAGTTCAGGTTTCCTGTCCTAGCGGATGGGAGGTCTGGGAAGACGCTCCTGTGGGAGTGAAGGAAGAAGCAGGCACACCTGGTGGTCACAGGTCCCCCGTCTGCCGTGCCGCGCTGTGGGGCTCCCTGCAGGCATGAGACTTCGCTGATGGAGCAGCCTGGAAGCCTGATGGGAGTCTCCCTGGACATCTGACTTGGCTCTGGCCCTGGGGAGTGTGGCTCCGTCGGGGGCCGCAACTTGAGGGGAGACGCCGGCTTCTGTGGTGAGTCTGCTTCCGGTTTTCCCAGGCGTCCGTAGTGCGCACGCGCGGCTGGCGTGCGCACGTAATAACGTCAGACGCCCCGCATTAGTTCCGGCGGCAACGTCCCTTCCGGTCAGCGCCCGGGACAGCTCCATTTTGAAAAAGCCCCAGATGCCAGAGTGTAGTGTCTGCAAGCCTGTAGCGTCCACAGGCACCGAGACTCCCACCAGCCGACACATAATTCAAGGATTTCTGCTGGTACACCTCCTGCAGCATGTCTGAACCCTCAGGAGGGGATAAAGGATGCCTTGATCGTGGTGAAAGAGGGAGCGATAAGAGAAGCTCCAGGCCTTCCAGTCCGGTACCAGTTAAGACTATAGGCGAGTGAGATTTCCCTGGTTGTTCTGTGTTACTAATTGGGGGATTCTTGCTGTTTATGTTCTAGAGATCTCCACACCGCTCTAAATCCCATAGCAAGGTGTGGCATCGCCGCAGAGAATGAGGGGAGTGCAGAAGAGAGTTAAGGGAGGATTACCACAGATCAGTATGCCCTGCATGTGTGGATCACCTGGTAGCACAGGAATCGCAAGCCCTTGCAGAGAGCATTATGAAAATCGTAAGGGAAGAAATAAATATGTCCCTAACTCAGCTAAATCTAACCCCCCAGGCAGAGGCCCCCGGTCCTTCAGGCTCTCAGAATATTTCAGAGCCGCCGCCCATAGTCTCCTGGAGAGATTTAGAAGGGGAAGTGGAGCAAGCAGCGCACTCTGAGGAAGAGGAAGTTACTCCTAATAAGGCTTTATGCCCAGCTGACGACACGGAACAGCTAATTAAAGCTATCTGAGCCTCCGTTAATATGGAAGAGGATAGGCAGCCCAAGACAGCAGAGGACGCTTTATATGAAGGTCTGGCCCCAAAACAAATGCGTACCTTCTCCCTGCATTCCAGCATAAAGGCACTAATCAAGAGAGAATGGGAAAATCCCGATAAGAAATTCTTTGTCCCTCGTTTCTTTAAGAGGAAGTACTCTTTTGAGGAAAATGACTCTAAGACGTGGGATAAAGCCCCGGGGAACAAGCTGACTTTCTGGCACATGCGTCTGTAGATTCCTTAAAATTAACGGCCAGAGCAGCGGCATTGTCCAACTCGGCCAGACGCACTGTCTGGCTAAAATCTTGGAAGGGGGATATCGCTTCAAAGGGGAAGCTCTGTGCCATCCCTTGTGATGGAGATTATCTCTTCGGCCCTTTTCTAGACTCCATTCTGGAAAAGGCGTCAGATAGAAAGAAGGCATTCCCGGCCCAGCCTAAATCGCAGGAGACATCCCAGGGCAAAAGACCATACAAGAGGCCCTTTCGTCCTAGACAGGACTCCCAACAAAAGATTCAGGGTCTCTGGCAAAGGGAAGGGTTTTCTTTTCTCTTCCAGGGATAAACCAAAAGACTCCCAATGACGTTTGTCCGGTGGGGGGCCGCCTGTCCTTTTTTTGCCCCGGCCTGGAGGGAAATTTTCTCCAGTCCATGGGTCCTAAGTACCATTTCCTGGGGTCTTCTGTTAGAGTTCAACAGTCTCCCAGGGGACAGGTACCTTCCCACCAAACTAATGTCAGATGGGGGAAAACAATCTGCTCTGGAGAAAGACGTTCTTTCTCTAATAGAGAAGAATGTGATAATCCCTGTTCCAGTCTCTCAACAAGAGAGGGGGTTCTATTCCCCTCTTTTTCTGGTCAAAAAACCGGTTCCTACCGAGTAATTATGAATTTGAAAGGACTCAACTTACATCTAAAATACAAAAAATTCCGCATGGAGTCTCTCAAATCTGCCATTCATCTGCTATTTCCTCACTGCCTGATGGCATCAATAGACTTAGAGGATGCATACTACCATGTGCCAATTCATCCCTCACATCAGAAGTTCCTAAGATTCGCAGTAAACATCAAGGGCCGTTGGGCCCATTTTCAGTACAAAGCTCTTCCCTTTGGAGTATCTCAGGCCCTGAGGGTATTCACAAAAATAGTAGCAGATATGGCAGCCTTCATAAGGACCAAGGACATAGTACTCGTCCCATACTTGGACGACTTCCTCCTAATCGCGGACTCAGAACAGTCTCTGATCCATCAATTGGACCAAGCATCCCAGATAATAAAATGGTTAGGATGGAACATCAATATAAAGAAATCCAACCTCGTTCCATCTCCTTGCTGCATTTTTCTGGGGTATTTACTAGACTCCACAGTACAGATGACCTTTTTACCAGAGGTAAAGAAACAGGTAATACAGGAAAGAGCCCAGACACTATTTCTGACCTTCAAGCCATCATTGAGAGAGGCAATGTCAGTCTTAGGGATTTTAACATCTTGTATTCCCTCAGTGAGGTGGGCTCAGAGCAGGACAAGAGACCTTCAGCAGAACTTCCTGTCAGCCTGGAATGGTGCTCAGAATACGCTAGATTTACCATTCTAACATCCAAGGCCAGATTGTCCCTACGATGGTGAATGAATCCCGACAATCTATCCTCAGGGATCCATTGGTCTCCCTCCCCTCTGGTAAGAATTACGACAGACGCCAGCCCCTGGGGTTGGGGGGCTCATATGGGCACCAGTCTTCTACAGGGACACTGGACGCCGCAGGACGAACAGACTTCCTCAAATTTCAAAGAACTATCAGCAATCTTTCAAGACCTGAAGGGCTTCAAAGCCCAGATCTAACACAGACACGTACTCATCTACTCGGACAACACGACTGCAGTAGCTTACGTGAACAGACAGGGGGGGCACAAGGTCCCAGATACTTTTGCTTCTGTCCTCACAGATTTTTTCTTTCGCTGAAGAAAACTTGATGTCTTTGTCGGAAGTCCACCTAAGAGGCAAGGAGAACACGATGGCGGACTTTCTAAGCAGGGTTCAGCTGAACCAAGCAGAGTGGTAACTAAACAACGACATATTCCTCCTACTGAGGAAGAGATTCGGCAACCCATCAATAGATCTGTTTGCAACATGGAAAAACAAAGTAGGAAGGTTCTGCTCTCTGGACCCTCAGGACAACCCGACAGCTGTAGACGCCTTCTCCCTACACTGGAAGGAGGAAAGAGGATACGCCTTTCCACCGTTTCGTCTCATCCCAAAAGTGATCAAAAAGATTCGGGAGGACAAAGCAACCCATCTACTAGTGGCTCCGTTTTGGCCAGAAGGCCATGGTTCCCGTGTCTAAGAAACATGTCAGTAAGTCAACCGTGGGTGCTTCCAGAGATCCGAGATCTGCTAAGCCAGGGACCAGTAAGCCATCCCGGGTCCCCGAGCCTCCACTTGACGGCCTGGATGCTGAGCAGGTCATCCTAAGGAGAAGAGGCTTTCTCGACACTGTCATCAATACCTTGTTGGCCAGTAGGAAGGACGTCACATCAAATATCTATTTTCGCGTCTGGCAGGCCTTCCTAAAATTCTCTAAAGGTAAACAAGACCCATTAAATGAACCCAACATCCCACTGGTACTTAGTTTTCTTAAAAGTTCAGATTTCAGCATTAAGCTCTTTCCTAAACTACAAACTAGCAGAGAACTCATTGGTAAAAGGTTTATAACAGCAGCCACATGTCTCAATCCTCCTAAGAAAGTGATGGTGCCACAGTGGGACTTAAACTTGGTCTTAAATGCCTTAACAGCAGATCCCTTTGAACCAATAGATGACTTGTCCATCAAAATGCTTACTATCAAAATTACTTTTCTTCTAGCTATTACTACTGCACGGAGAGTGAGCGAAATTCAAGCCTTGTCTGCCCATCCCCCCTATACTCAAGTGTTGGAGGATAGGGTAATCATGAAGACCCTGCCAAACTTTTTGCCTAAAGTGGTATCAGAGTTCCATAAGAACCAGGACATCATCTTACCATCTTTTTGTAGTAATCCAAAGAACCAGAAAGAGGCTACCTTTCACACACCTGATGTCAGGAGGTGTTTGCTGAAATATCTAGATAAAACTAGAGAGTTCAGGTCAGCTGAAAATCTATTGCTTAAGTTCTCAGGTCCGAATAGAGGTAAAGCAGCCACTAGGGCCACGGTCAGCAGATGGATCAAACACACAATAGCCCTAGCTTACTCTAGTTAAGGTAGTGACCCCCCTACATTCTTTACAGCACATTCCACTAGGTCTCTGGCGACATCTCAGAGCGGCCACCTGGAAATCGGCTCACACCTTTTTTAAACATTTACAGGGTTCAGTTGAGACCAGTTACCGATCTCGTCTTTGGCCGCAAAGTATTGGCCGTAGTCTCCGTATTCTCCTATTCTAGTCCTACAGGGGTGCTGTCATGGGCATTAGGGTAAAAGCAGGATTACTTACGGGTAATCTTGTTTTCGGGAGCCCATGACAGCACCCCTCATTAATACCCTACCCTATTCTTAAAGTTATCGGTCTTATATTGTAATAGCCAGAGGTTGCTTTCTTTTGTTTGTTTATAAATTTTGTATATACCTCCGCTGGAGTACTTATGTTTGACTGAGGTCTGAGAGGTGTGTCAAGCTTTTATGTTCCCAGGTCTCCTGTCCTGCGGTGGGAGGTGCTCTCCAGGGGTGCTGTCATGGGCTCCCGAAAACAAGATTACCTGTAAGTTATCCTGCTTTTTTTTTTTTCATTTTTACGGTCTAGTTTTGAATACTTTCCTCTAATACCTGTGGGGTCAAAATGCTCACCACACCCCGAG